>NC_056747.1:479421277-479518631 GCF_019279795.1 Protopterus annectens | reverse complement strand
ATTTTGTATGTAATTTTGGTATAATTACAAGTCATAATTTTTGGACTCGGAATTTAAAATATAGGGCCGGAGTTCCGCTGTGGCGACCCCTAACCGGGATAAGCCGAAAGAAACAACAACAACAACTATATGAAGCATTCCACCAGGCTTGTTAGATATTTTATGTTGGTAAAACAGAAAGCTTTAAGAAACTATATGAACATACTCTGGGCATTAACAGAAATACTAAAAAGTGCATTGATTAAATATTTCCCTTGATATGGAATGTAAAACATTTAAGTTTTCTGTCTTGGACTCTGTCATTAAGAACATATGGGGTAGGAAAAGGGAAGATTTATTTGAGTACAAGGAGCCTCAGTGCCAGCTATGTTTGGATATAAGTACTGCACCTGTGCTCAATAACGTTGTTTCTTTAAACCCTATTCTAAAATTAACAGCAGGAAGGCTGTGATTATCTTATTACAGTAAATTATGATGATTAAATGGTTGGATAATTTATGCATCATCTTCATTGTTATAATTATTTTTATTAGGGTTGGAATTGATTTATATGGAGGATATAACAATGATGTACATGTCAACAGGAAGTATGTATTTAACATTGGGTGACTGAGTGTTTTGTATGTTCTAGTGAAGTTCTTTACATTCTGCTGGATGAAAGCACTTAACATTAAAATACTTGGTGACATCTTTGACTCATGAGAAAGACTTCTGTTTTTTTGGATTTATCAGTCTGTTACATGTGGTAAGGTCTACATTGTTTTCTGAAGATCTGTAAATTATGGAAACAATTTCTGGATGAAAAATCCTAAATATGAACTCTCAGAATACAACATTCTGAAAAAACTTTTAGGAATACTTCGTTAGAGTTATGAATCATTCTGTTTCACTTCTACAAAGAAATGTTATGCTAAAGCTTACATCCCTACATGCATCTTTAATATGTGAATAGTTTTAAATCAGAAGGGACAAAAAACATACCAAATCCATTTAAGAAGACATAGTTTATAGTAATCTATGCCTTTTTTTACCTATAAAGAGAAATGATGCTATATATTTACATACAGAGGAGTGCTTTGTATATATCACATTATACAGAAAAAAACAGTACCTTGAACGCCTGATTAAAACAAACAGGGTGATATTTATTGTCACTAAGTGAACACAAAATTAATCTGGGCTGTTCACATATTTGCACAGCAAAGGCACAATTCACAGAGGCCATTTACGCTAATGTGCAATGGCCATGAATACACTTAGGAAAATGAACAACTAATGAGATGCAAATAAGATATAAATCCTCTTATGCTGATAAGCCCTTCTCCTGTCTGCTTGCAATTCGCAGTCATATTTTGATGTATTTCCACACCATGTGCAGTTTTGTTATAAAAGGTGAAATCATGCATTTTCTACCTACTTTTCAATGTGTGCATGCCTTTTATGGACTGGCACATTTCCCTGAGGCACTAGCACACAGGGGGAGTGGTACTGCAATAGGAAGGCTACTATCCCATCAATTGCCTGGTAGTATGTGATATATGTGGGTGTATCACCAACGTCTCTGCCCAGCATCCTGGCAGTGCACATGATTCCCATATCTGGCACACTAGCTCAGTGTACTGCCTCTTCCTACATGTAAGATACCCAGTAATAATCTTGTTGCCAAGTATAATTTTCTTTTATCATTTAAGTAGCTATTCATGGTAAACTATATTGCTTAATACTAAACCACTTTTTCCAGGTGATGCCAGACTAGACCCATAGCTCAAGGCATCACTGAGAAATCCAAATGGAGCTACTGAAGATATTTAATACAGTCCTGTCACAGATTTGCATTGTCATTGAGACAGCACTGAGCATGATGAAAAACAGATTCAGATACTTGGATGCGTCTGGGGATGCGCCCTTTACCATGGCTCGGCTACTGCATTCAGCCTGTTTACATTGTGTTGCATTCAGCCAAACATGATCATGCTCTGGTCCAGTGGTGAAGTGATCCAAGTGATCCACTCATCAGTCAAGTAATGCAGCAATGAAAACCTGCCTACATTTATCACCAATAAAACAAATATTGAATATAAAAATGTGTACAGTGACAACACCCATATCCGTATA
Organism: Protopterus annectens; assembly: GCF_019279795.1. NCBI lineage: Eukaryota > Metazoa > Chordata > Ceratodontiformes > Protopteridae > Protopterus > Protopterus annectens. The sequence continues at coordinate 479,516,516 of NC_056747.1, read as the reverse complement.
TACTACTGCGAGTCCAAATTCAGCCTGGTATTGTATTAGCCTGTTGAGTATCACCACCAAAAGCATAGTAGTATTGCAAGCACTTAACATTGCACTGTCATCTTATGCCACTGCTAACACACTTATGTTTTTCTGCTACTTTACTGCATTTATACCGCCATGTTTCATTTATGACTGACAGTCAAAAATCTACCATTAAAGCAGCATGTATCCTGACAAAATAATACGCTGGGAGGAAATGCAGTACGCCAGACTTCATCCACTTTAAATTATGTACTTATATCTTGTGTAGCACAATCTAGAAGTATCACAAACAATTTGAAAAATACATTTTGCTTTGCCATTATGACTACTCCCTCGTACATTTTCAGTGCTCCTCATGAATTCACATTTATAAATGATACTCTGTGACATCAGTGTTTACATGAATAATCAGCATCTGACTGTCAAATCAATAAAATAAACCATTCTCCTAGTAAACACTTACCTAACATCAGTATGAACTACTTCCTAATAATTTCTAACATTTTTATTATTGTTTTATTACTTGAATAAGTTTGTTTTTCTAAACTATTTGCCAACTACCTCAAGTGACTGCAAGTTAATATGCCAGTCTTAAAGTTATTTCTATAAATTCAGGCTCATTTATTCATGTTGTATGGAAATTAGGCTTAGTTATGCATATCTCAATGAACTGCAGCAATTCATGAGTGTGTAAGTCATCAAATCCACATAACTAAACCTTAGGTAGCTGTGACTGAGTTGAAAGTTGTTCTTGTGAATGTGTGAATAACCCATATAAACATCAAATGTCCCTATGATCAAAAAAGGGAAAATGGAGTCGGGTACAGTTGAGTCTGCATAAGCCCTGTCCATAGTGCATACTATGACACACTTCATTACCATTTTATATAACGTGATAATGAGCGACATCCACAACAAAATTAATTTATAAGTAAAGTAAAAAAAAAAATGGGAAAAATATTTTTATTGATGCAATTCTGGAAAACATGCTTAAAGAAATGCTTAATGCATGACCTTCAGGTTTATTTTTCAAATAAAGATAAACATTTCAGTACAGAAACACGTAAGTAACCTATATAACAATGATTTTATAACTGAAATTTATTCACCATGGAAAGGAAATGTGAACAGTTCCATATCATCCCCTACATGGGGAGCCATGGTTTGGTTATGATGATGCCACACTCCAGAGGGTGTGGTTCCAAGTATGTTAACCTACCCCTGCACTTACACTCCTCATTCTGGTACAGCACTTTGAAGGATGGCAACCCTCATAAAGGTACAAGGCTGAGCTCCAAGCTGATCTGACAAGGAAACCAAAATTATTGTCTACCTATTAAGGGTTTCATATCTGGAGAAAATGGCGACATAAATATATAGCATGTTTTTAGGAACATTTTCTAGAAAAGCTTTTAGAGAATTGGTATTAATTATATTATTATGTAATTGTTTTATTGAGGTTAGTCATGTGATTATTTGTATAACAGGAGAGGTTTATGTTTTTTTAATATGTCTGAAGTTCATTAGAGTTGGATGAATGAAAGAGCTTGCGTATTAAAGTTTTAGTTCCTTCAAGCTTTGCCTGCGTTTTTTGTTTTATCAGTTCTGTTTGTCTATTCTTTACCTCATACAGAGTGTAAAAAAACTGACATATGGCAAAAGCTGGGTGAGCACCTCACATTCCTGACAAGGACAACCCATTTTGGGATCCAGTGTCACCACAGGTATGTGGATGTTGGAGGTATAGGACTGACCAGCTGGCTGAGTCTTAGACCAGATGAAGGTGAGAAGGGCAGATTTCTATAGTAAATAGTTTTACAATTTTTAAGTGTTATGAAAAACAGGTTTAAAACACATATTACAGAAATATTGCATAAATGCAGATGAATGCAATAGAAACATACGTGTAAGTCCAAAGTGTAAACAAAAAAAATGCATCTGTATACAAATATGGCATGTTTGTGTGTGCCAACATGCTTTTGTGTATAAATACAAATGTATACATATGATTAAAGAAATATATGTAAGGCTATAATATATATATATATATATATATATATATATATATATATATATATGTGTGTGTGTGTGTGTGTGTGTATAAAACTGTTTAACAAAGATGGAAATTTGCATAAGTAAACTTACAAATATTTATATATATATATATATATATATATATATATATATATATATATATATATATAAATATATACACACATAAAATATCATATGCAATACTTGCATTGACATATAATTTCATACACTGTAGGTATTAGCTTACTAATTACTTGTGCTATAGTCAGATAGTTTATAGACATAAAAGATTTGGTTTGCATAAGCCACAAAATGTTTAATATGACTTTCAAAACATTAACCTCACATACAGGATGGTTAAACTCGGCAAAAACACCTTTGGCAGAATGGAGGTGGGGTTCAAGTAACAGCAGAATGAGGAGAATGAGAAATGCACTGTTTGATTACTTATGTACACATTTCTACTTAAACCTTTTACGTTCTTACACTTATTAAACAGCAAATTATGAACACACATGTTGCCATGAACTATTTGTAGTGAATGCATCTGTAACAGTAAATGCACTTTGTTTAAAGCAAGTTGAACTGGAAGGATGACAACTTCCTTTTGTTTGTTTCACATTTATCTCTGTGTACAGCTCATACCTCTCAACCTCTTAGAGAAAGAAATCTAGACAAAGTCATCAATAATGAGGGGACAAAGGCCCAAACATAGGAATACTTTTTAAATATTGGTCTTACAAACTTTGAAAATTGATAGAACAGTTTTTTATTAGCACAAATTTTCTAAAGGGTATCAAGTCTGAAACTCAAATATTTGTCATTGTTTTCTGACTTCGACATTCAATGATTTGCCAGAAAACCACAATTTTATGAGAAACAGACCCAAAATATGAGGCAGAAATCTGGGCATTTTGCTGAAATCTGTACGATTGAGAGGTATGGAATAGCTTGTCTTGAGAGGAAGGTAAAAATGTGTTGCTTATAGCTAATTCACATGATATTACTTAAAACAGCAGGAAGAATATGTAAGACATTTTGGAAAACAGAAAATATAATGGAATGCACAAAAGTTGCATAAACTACCCATCCTTAGAGAGACAAACTGTTCAGAAACATACAAATGTAACAAATGGAAACTGTGCAGTCCTTCTATTTCAACTTAAGACTGAAAAAATACTTTCTAGTGCAGATGTTATAAGATACAATGAATGTACTAAAATCTGTGCTTTGTTGTTTTCCTGTTTAATAAAAGAAAGCAATTTTCAAAATTCAGTAGAAATGTATATAGACATAAGAGCACATATTAAGCAAGTTCATGAATAACATTAGTGCCTTGCTGAACAGTAAACATAATAATGCCAGAAATATTGTAAGACACACACATCTGAGATAGTTAAACCAGCCTGTGTGTGTTCGCCATGCAGTAGAAAAGGAGATTTTTCTTAATAGAGCCCATTAGAACAGGACATTATTGAGGCTGACTTGAGTATGTAAAATTTTATTTACGTTTAAAAAAATGCTGACTAATAAGTTATGTTTTTTTCTATTTTTTACCTATATGTGATGAATAAATGCAGAAGTAATTCATACACAATGATAATAAAAGTCTAGTGCTTGAAACACACTATTGCATCACAATCAATATTAGGTAGAAATTTCAAATATAGTACTATTTCTTATGTTATACTAGTCTGTCATTAGTGATGATTGCAAATGCATAAATCACCACCATTTTAGAGTATTATACTGTATATCGCCATGTTTCTAAGACAATTTAGGAATTTTGTTTTATTTTAATAAATTTTCACTGAAGATAAAAATTAAAAAAAAAATCCCTGTCAATGCAGATTGCACTGATGCATTACTTTATGCATGAATTTTTGGCTTCAGTTATTTGCTGTCTACCCTCCCAATTTGTTTTTCTTATTTTAATTGTGCATTCCTTTCTCCTCCTTTATTTTCTCTCTGTCTCCTATTTATGTTTATATTTCTATAGGTCCAGAATCCCTGGCATAGGGTGTGGCACCCCCTGCACTACAGTAATCAAGGAGCCTCAATCCTCACCACTAATACCAGTGAGAGACATGCACATTGGGAGGATGCCAAGTACACACACAGTAAAGTACAATTTCCCTTAAGAGCACACAGAGATCACAGTCAGTCTGGGGCTGGTTTCTCCCTCTCTCTCCAGATCCCCAATAAGACCCCCCACTGACACAGCTATACGATTAAGATATCAGCTGAGTGGTCAAGCCAAAACTTACAACACCCTCTCTGTCCAACCAGTGCTTCCTGTCCCTGCCCAAGTAGCTGACACACACATACTTTGAGATTTGATTTATATACAAACACACACAGACACTTCTGGAGAAGGCTGGCACAGGTTCAGTAGGTATGCTCCCTTCTGCACAGACCATAAGGTAGTACCAGCTGCCACCAGCCAGTCTTATCAGCTGCTATGAGGCCCAGCCCAAAGGATGACCAATTCTACTGTGTAATGTTACTATTATCCAAATGGTAAGTGTAACCAACAGCAAAGGTATTTAGGAGTGGCCTATACAGTGTCACCAAATATATATGCAAGTACACTAAGAGGTTACATATTTCAAAACAAACCAGCCACAATTAAAAGGTTTACATATATTTAATGATAAATAATAAAAGCACAAGACAATACTCTATAACTCAACACAGCGACAACAGAGTTCAGTATCACAGGAAATACTTTAAAACAACATTGCAGGACAGTCTCAAATAAATACAGAAAACATCTAAACTAATATTTACTGTATTCCTGTCTATTTCTAACAGATACTATGCCTTAAATGACTTACTTACAGAGACAGGCAAATATAGATGAGAAGTACTGATGAGGGGATGTTTCTAGGTCCAAAGACAAATACAAAATGCACAGACTTTCTCTAAGAGAGAGTTCTTAAATTAATAATACACATTACTGCTGGGTTAAGCTGGATGACATCACTATTTGACATCTGTGCCTTCAGTTCCCAGGCTAACAGAAACTTGGAATTTAGCATCACTGTGTCAAACACACTTATCTTTGAGAAGTTGGTCTGGAAGTGGAAGTCGTAAAACAGTTACACTTTTACCTTTGAAACCTGTAATTATTTCCGTTTCCAGAGAACAGAAAGAATTTCTAGCTGCAGACATTCTGTCTCCTATCTGTGATAAACACCATCATAAACAATTCACTTATTTTCTTAGAGTTTGCAAGTTAACTCTGTCCTTTTCCAGTACAGTGCACTGTGGTTACACTCTTAAGCTCAGCACAACATACAGTTTCTTACATTTGTAAGACAAGCATATACACCATATTACTATTCACAAATAACATAGAATTATTTACAAAATTCCAGCTAGCTGGGCTGGCAGCCTTCACAATTCTCCCCCCACGAAAACTCAAGCTAGTTTTTCAAGTGTCCCTTGAGAAACATTGCTTGAGAGGGTTGAGCCTATCTGGAAATACCTCACCCCATTCCCGGTCTTGACAGCCCATCTGTGTTGGCATTGCTAACCCCACTGTGGTGCTGCACTGTCATATCATATGCTTGCAACCCTAGGCTCCACCTTAGTAACTTGGCATTTTGCTGGCTGGCTCAATGTAGCCAAGTTAAGGGATTGTGGTCTGTAACTACAGTGAATTTCTTTCCATACAGATAAGGCTGAAATTTCTGCTGTGCCAACACTATGGCTAGACATTCCTTTTTTAGAGCTGCATAGCATTTCTCCCTGGGTTGGAGTCTATAACTGAGATAAATCACTGGGTGCTCTTCTCCTTCTGAAGAAATCTGGCTAAGTACAACCCCCACCCCATGGTTTGAGGCATCCACCTGGACAACAAATTCCTTGCTGTAATCTGGACTGGCTAACACATGGGGTCCTCCCAAAACTCCTTTAAGCTTCTGGAATGCCTGCTCACATGCTGGGGTCCACACTACCTTATCTGGCCTGTTTTCCTTGTCAGGTCTGTGAGGGGAGCAGCTATGGTACTATATCTGGGGATGAACTTTCTATAGTACCCTGCTTTCCCTAAAAATGCCCAAACCTGCTTTTTGTTAACAGCTGCAGGCCATGCCTGAATGGCTTCCACTTTGGCAGGTTCTGGCCTGATCTTACCACTCCCCACTGTATATCCTAGGCAGGAGACCTCTGCATAGCCATCTGACATTTGCTGGGCTTAATGGTCAACCCTGCCATCTGTAGTCTATCCATCATGCCCCTAACATGCAGAAGGTGCTTCTTCCAGGAATGCTCTAGATGACAATATAATTTAGGTAGGTAAGGGAGAAATCTCCTGCTGTTGCCAGGATATGATCTACAAGCCTCTGAAAAGTTACTGGGACATTTGTCATCCCAAAGGGCATCTTTGTGAACTCATACAAGCCAAAAGGAGTCACAGAGGCTGACCTCTCTCTAGCACTGGGAGTCAAGGGCACTTGCCAGCAACCCTTGGCAAGATCAATGGTGGTAAAATATTTAGCCCCATCCAGCTGCTCTAGGGCTTCTTCTGTCCTAGGCATGGGGTAAGCATCTGACTCTGTGTGACTAATTTCCTGTAGTCCACATAGAACCTGGTACTTTGTTCTTTGGTACCAGCACCACTGAGGAGGCCCAGGAACCGCTGGACTCCTAAATTTCCCCTAGTTCCAACATTTCCTGTATCTCCTCCCAAATAGTCTGTTTGACTCTCTCAGGCACCCTATAAGGGACCTGCCTAATAGGCCTTTGGGGTCTTCTATCCACATGGTGCTGCACCAGCTGGGTGCACCCTGGTTTCCCAGTGAACATATCCCCAAACTCCTGTAACACTGCTCAGATTTCTCGAACCTGGGTAGGAGACAGTTGCTGGGACATTGGTACCTCTTCCACTGAAGTGTCAGTCTGAGCCTCACTAAGGAGATCAGTCACCAGATCTCCTTCAGACTCCTGCTGCAATCCACCGCAAATACTCAGCACAAGGGCCTCCCTATCATAGTATAGTTTCATCATGTTAACATGGTACAATTTGTGCCCCTGCCTCCTGTCTAGCAGTTCTACCATGTAGTTAACATCAATGACCTTCCTTACCACCTTGTAGGGTCCCTTCCAAGCTGCCTGCAGCTTGTTGTGTCTGACAGGAATGAGAGCCATTACCTGCTGCCCTACAGCACACACACTACCTCAAGCATTCCTGTCATACCAGACCTTTTTCTGCTGTTGGACTTTTGCCAGGTTCTCCTGGGCCAAGCCCATGAATTCCCTGAGCCTTGTCCATTTAAGGACATATGCCACATCAGACTCCTTGTTAACTCTGTTCTTTTCCAGTAGGGTACACTGTGGTTAGTTTCTTGAAGCTCAGCACAACATACAGTTTTCGTACATTTGTAAGACAAGTACAGTCCATATTACTATTCACAAATAACATAGAATTATTTACAAAATTCCAGGTAGCTGGGCTGGCAGCCTTCACACAGGGCAACCCATCCCATTCCTCCCAGGTTAAGAAATGTTCACTCTCTGCCAATCCAGGGATGTCTTCACAGGGTTGGGGTGGTGGCACCTGTACTGTAGGCATCCTGGCATGGCACAACCTAGTAAGCCTCACAGACCATGGTCTTTGGGACTTGGCTGCAGATGAAGTAGAACAGGTAATGGAGAGACAGCTTCAGCCAGGTCAGGATGCTATTCATTGTGATTAAGACTGACTCCTTGAGTTGGCATAGACCACCTCACCACCACAGGCACCCACCCCCTCAACATCAGGGTAGTTCACTGCAACACCATCAGGCAGTGGATACATTTGAGGTTCTGCTGACTGGTGGTTCCTCCTAAGCTCAACTTCTCTTCAGCCCCCTCTTTCCCTAATCCTCTGTCCTACACCCTCTTACGCAAGAAAAAAAAATGAAAAATGGGTGTCTATCCCATGCCAAAAGCATAGCACCCCTTCTCTACACCTCTTCCTCCAGCATATCCCTCTTGATCTGTTCCTTCTATGTTTCCTTCTTTGTTATATTTCCCCTTTTTCACTCTTCCCTATCTAACCCTTTCCACTCTTTAAAGAAAGCAACAGGGTGCCCACATAGGGATACCCAATAGAAAACATACAAAACCCCTTTATATACAAGAGTTAATAATAATAATTGAGCTGTATAAGCTTGCACATATCCATGTTAATTCAGAATAGCTGAAAACCTCCGTAATTAAATGAGAACTTTTTTTTCATGTTGCACTTGGCACATACTTAAGGATTAACTTCAGTAAATTTATGCTTTGATGCAAATGAGCATTTTTTAAATGCCTTTGCATTTACTTACTCAGCATGAATAACCTGTGATTACTGAATTAGCTTATAGCAGTAGTGGCACCTTTCACAGATAACCATTACAGAACTACTAACCTTGGGACTATAAATACAACTCATAGCTTTAGAAAGATACATAGAACAGAAAGAAAGACTGACTCCAGCCTTTTCAACAACATATACAACACAGCATGTACTCAAGAAAGTACAAGTGAAACAATAAACCAAACTGAATACATCAAAACAATTTTTTGGAACGTGGGCAAACCTCACATCTCCTAATAATTATGTGAATTTCTGCATGACTTCAGATTAAAATAAATACCCATTTTGATGCAAAAGCAATTTTTTTTTCAAGGCTGAGAGCAGTGGAAATAAGCAATTTAGTAATAAGAGCATGAAGCATTCAGCATCCCATCTACAGGGAGAAGGGTTTGCCCACCTATAAAATCAAATTGAAATGTATTAACTGTTATCATGCTCCATTATTCTAGGAAATGGCAAACAAAATGAAACTTAGACGTATGCTAGCCCTTTATTATTAAAACAGGGGTGATTTCTTGCTTAATCTGTAGAACTTGTATTCCAGCAGACTTCACATCTGTTTACATTCTACAGGTGTGTGCACTATAGATACACACCACTCCGTGCACCAGTTTTCTACAAATCTTTTTTAAGATTATGTGCTTTTGGCTTTGGGCTTTTCCATAGACTATCATGTTACTTTGATGATTTTGTGATCTGGTTTGTCTAAGCTGGTCATTTTTCCATTAACGGTCAAGAATGAATATAATACAAGCTCTTGACTATCTTGTACTTTGATCCAGTTTAATAACCTATGCAATGTCATGGCTTATTGCTTCAGTACAATACAGGAACTTATTTATCTAAGATATTTCTTATTTATCATATTAGAGCACTCACTTGCTCTTCCTTTTTGCCTTTATCGCAAACTGGCAATGTTTGCACAGAGTAATACAGACCAGAGTGTCTGACTTTCTAACCTAGATCCCTTTGGTTTTCTTTGGAAATATGTTTCTACTAAAAGGATTCAACCATTTTCAGTAAGTGCTTCCAACTAAGTTATGATTATGGAGACTGGACTCTGTTCCAGCAAACTACAGGTATAAAGTATGAATCAACCCTGGCCCATCACAGGAGAAACACACAGTCCTGTCTCCAGTCACATGTGCATATAGGGACAATGTAGCACTGCAAAAAACCATACCACCATATTATAAGGAAAACTGAAATGCTGGCAGAAACAATAGCAAACAAGGTAAGAACACAAACTACATGAACAGAAAACACTTACAGCCATAATCTAAACTAGGTGGTCCAAGTAACTTGAAGCACCTTTCTTATCCTCTGCATTACTTTGAGAATTCAAGCAGAGACATGTATGCTTCGTTTTAGTTACATCTGTTGTCAAGTTTTCCTCCTGAGGTATCTAGCAATATTTCACATAATGGAGACAATGATATCTAAGAGCTGCAAAAGAACAAACTTAAAAATACTATTCTACCCTCTCATCATTGTATCTTGGGTGACATTCTCTTTGAAAAACAGAGGAGTATTCTAGTAAGGCAGGGAAATATTTAACTTCCGTTTCACACACACTTATGGCAGTCTGGCTCTTAAGGGGAAGAAGTCAGAGATCATGCTAGGACAACTTAATTTAATCAACCCTGGCCCATCACACCAGAAACACACAGTCCTGTCTCCAGGTACATGTGCATATAGGGACAATGTAGCACTGCAAACCACCCTACTCTAGGAATGACTTACAGAGTTGATGTAAAAATGTGTAAGTGTGATCCAACTTGACTCCTTCACAGTGAAAAAAAAAATGAAACATTTACAGTGTTCCTACTTATCAATCAAGGTAGATACTATTGAGTCTGCTAAATTTCATCTTATTTTTATTTTGGGTTGTTATCACTGTATCAACTATATGGATATGCTGAAATGCATAACATTCTGTCCGAGAACAGAAAAATGGAGGATTGAAACACTGAAATTTAAGCAGAAATAATTGCAGGAATATGCTGCCCTCAGCAATGAAATAATTCAGAAAAAAAGGATTACACTGAATCCGTTGTACTTCAAGATTAATATGTTAGTGAATATGACAGAATACAAAAGAAGACAAGAAAAGTGGAATCAGGGAATATGGGTTTGCAAAAGGGGTTAGAGCAGCACTGAAGGATTGGAGAAAAATACTTGAGATGGAAGAAAGGAGAATGGCAGTGTTGTTTACTCATTTTCGTTTTTACTTTCTACGCAGCACAGTTGTAAATTACTTGCATCGAATATTCCAGTTTCATGTTTCATTAATTGCCCTTTCAAAGTAATCTTCTAAGCATTAGTGAATTCTGTGCAAAATATCTTGAAAATGTTTACTTTCTTTAAAAACTTCAGTATATCATTTTAGAGCAACTATCTTTTTCTTTTCCTTACTCATGAAAAATAAAACATCTTTAGATGCCTGAAGCACGCAGTCAAAAAATGAAATGAATTCATCTTCCATTGGGAATCTCACTGACAGAATCTTAAAACTCACATTACTGCAGATATGAGAAAAGCTCTTGCAGATTTTTAGTATGTAATAAGAAATTAGTTTAGGTATTGTTTTAAGATTGAAAGTTTACTTCAGTGAGAGAAATAGTAAATGCACTAAACATTTACAGTAGTGTTGCTCATTATTTTGAGGTGCACAGTATAGACTTCAGTTTGGAGATTTCGTCATTCAGGTTTTACTGTTTCAAGACTCAGAATAAAGGTAGGCATGTTTGCATTAGGTACCCCTTAAGAGAGCATGCTCCTAACGTGATCTAAGAATAAAAGTTACCCTGAATATGATCTATGAGCTATAGTGCAAAAGGGCAAATAGCTAAGCTAATATGAAACTGGGTTGCACTCCCGCTGTACAAACTTCTAAGGATAAAATTTTATATCCCCACTCTTGTCTTCCCCAATCGGACCACACATCCTGCTTCTCGTCTAGAGGCAATTCAGAGAAAGAAATAGTCAAGAAAGAAAAAAAGTCAATACAGAAGTGGATTATAAGAGTAATTAAAGGAAAAGCAGATGTAATTTACAGGAAAGGAGTTTAAAGCTGGCTTGTCCTTGTAGGAGAAGAGGCAGGAAAGACGGATACAATATTAATGCATGGCATATTAACAAAGTAGGGCTGGAGTTCAAGAGACAATATTGGTGTTATTTTTCTCCATTTTTGGCCCCTTCTTGCTCACTGTGGCTAACGGGATGGGAGAGTAGTGGTGATAAAAATGGGTGGTAAATGAAGTCATGCACAACACCTGTAATGTCGTATATGCTGCTATGTGAGATTGATTTTCTGTTATAAGTGCTTATCTTTCTCAACAACAGAGTGAACAAGCAAACTTATATGGCAAAGCACCACCATCATGAATACATGTTGCCTCCTGATCCATCCGGCCCTGTTACCTGCTGGTGCTTCTTATCAATGGCTCTGATCTTCACTGGGCCTTGACATCTGACCTGCCCAGCAGAGAGGTATGTTGACATAGTCATTATTCCTCCTCCAACCACCATCAGCTCCTCCAGCTGACTGAGATACTACTCGAACCTGTGTCATCTAGGTCATAGCTTTATCCCTCTCTACCACAGTCCTGAAAATATAAAGGATGTAGGAGGGTTCATAAAAAAATAATGGACTTAGGGTTTATAAAAGACAAAATGAAGCTCTTTTTCCCAAAGTTAGTGGCTGATGCTTGTAAAAACCTTTTGCAAAAGTGGTGGAACACAACAGAATAGTAGAATTTAAGGAGACAATGAATGCATTTAGGGTAGTTGGGGACCATGGATATGACAAAATTGTTGTCACAAAAGTAGAAATGATGCATCAGTATGCCTCCTTTTACTGCCATCATTTTATATTCTTAGGTTCAAACTTCTTCCTGCACTTGGGAATAGGGATTAATTTTATTGTTTTCCACACATTAGAAAATTACAGCTTTTTAAGAACAGATTAACGAGCTTAGTTAGGCATCTTGTGAGGAGATTGTCAGTCTTGTTCAACCATCAAGCCCTTCTCAGTCTATTAATGACATAAGTAGACTATACAGCCTGATGTCTAATTCATTCACTGAACTAAATGAAAGCAATGGAAAACATATGGATGTGAGCACCAGTCATTGAGAAATTTCCAAAATAGAGGAAAAAAATTAGCAAGCAATTGTACAGTGAATACAACAGATTATCATTCTTAGTAGGCTTTATCTCCCATTCCTAAATACAGACAAAGAGCACTTGTGTGCATTGAGAAATGTGTGGGGTTATTAGGAGCTTTTGGCTACTGCCTAAGGAAATAAAAATAGTTTGCATTATGCCTGTCCATTATGGGGATTATGATGGCCCTCTTTGGGATCAGGAAAATGCTTAGGCTTCTTCATTTCCTGCATGATACCCTTGGCACTATCATTATAAACACAATCATAGAAAAGGTGGAGCAGTGGTTCTTGGGTAAAAAATAGCACTGATTTGTCTATGACAGAGAAAACAGACTAGATGGTGAATTCAAATTCCTCTGAGCACATTTCTTTGGCTTGGCTAAGGCAACAGAGTATATTCTATAATAGTCTAGAATATAGCTGTTGATTAGCATGTTGCTGGCCTTTCATTTTGTGTGTAGCAGGAAAACAGCTGATATTACTCATTCCGCACCCAGAGTTCTACATCAATTTCTGCACAATGCCTCTCCACCTCAACACAAGAATTCTAGACAAAGCACAAAATACTGCAGGAAGAAAAGCCCAAAATCAGGGGCAAATTTCGAATAATACTATTATAAACTTAATAAAGTTGCTGAAATAACAGGCTTTGTGTTAGTATGCATTTTCTGAAGGATAAAAAGTCTGAAAGTCAAATGGCTGTCATTTAGTGATTATAGCCCTCATCGATTTGCCAGACATTGTCCCTCAGTAGTCTGTAGGACACTGAGTAGAGGGACAAGACTTTGAAGCAATCTGCATAGGACAAATTATTTATACCCTGTATTCGTTTAGTTTGGAACCTCTGTGGCCACTCCAACTGTTGCAAATGCCTGATAAAGTGCATGACAAATGGTGCACTGTACTCAATTATTGGTCTGATGAGGGCTGAGTATAGTGGGACTATGATCTCTTAGATATGAAAGACATGCCCTTGCTTCTACATTGTGGGCACATGGTGATTAAAGCTCGGGTTGCTGTCAACCTGAGTTCCCGAGTTCCTTATCACTAGGTCTACTCTTAAGGGAGTGTAAATGTTTTAATTTCCAGGGGTGGTCATCTTCCCAAAGGGTATAATTAAGTATTTTTTTTGCACTGAGTTTTAGGCCATCACTCTAGAATAAGATATTTAACTGTGTCAGACCCTCCTGGAAGATCAGTATATATTTGGGGGAATCAGTGATTGCACCCAGCTTGCAGTTGTCAGTAAATTTGACAAGCCAAAGGTCGTCTTTGAAGTCAAGGCAAATGTAGAAGTACATTTCCAACAGAAAAAGTCCCAGTACTGAGCCCTGTGGGACACCACTAGTAACAGGCCTCGATGGAGATGCATTCCCTTACCCTAACGTCATGTGTTTTATCTAGTTGCTGTCCATTGGGTGACACAGGGATTTATGCCTAAATTTATGAGCTTGTCCATAACATGCAAGTGAGGTATTGTATCAAATGTCTTTATCAGGTCAAAATAGGTATTATGTACCATTTTACCCTTCTCTATGGCTATAGTGACCTTCTTCAAGTAGTCCACTGTGTATAGTAGCCGAGACCTGACCTTGACAAAGCCAAACTGGGATGGGTCCAGTGCATGAAGATTTCCTATATCTTTGTTTATCAGGCCCACAATAATTCTTTCCATGGCCTTGCATACAAGATATGGGTCTGCTGATAGCCTGCCTTTGTGTAGAGGGATGACCGTTGTAGTCCTTTCCCCAGGGACAATGCCTCTGGAGGCTGTGGCTGAATAGAAAAAATACTGGGCCTAACAGGTCATGTTTCAAAATATTTAGGAGGCATCTTAGCATATTATTAGGACATACTGATACAGAGTTTTTAGCTCTGAAGAGTCTATTTAGGACCTGTTCTTTAGTGACAGCTGACTGAGAGAGAAATGGAAGAGGGGATTTTCTGGAGGGAACTCGAGTTAATAAGAGGCTGAAATTGGAGCTAAATTTATCAGCCAGCAAATTTGCTATACTGCCCCAGTTCAATTTTAGTTTAGCACACTCTTGGGTGTTCTCTTAAAGACTGCATACATAATTGAACAATACATTATGGTTATCCTTAGCCTGGAAGGCTATGTTTACCTTTAAGTTGACTCTGGTAGACTTCATTAGTACCCTAAGTTGCTTTTTGAGACTGATGAGGGAGTTTGTCTTTTGGGCAAAGCCCTTCCTATTTTTGGACAGGATTTTCCTTCTTTTGTTGTAAAACCTATTTATACTTGGAGTCAACTAAGGGGATTGTTTTATGAGTTTGTCCCAAGTTTATTTTGGTTTGATACTGCTGTTTCTATGCAGTTATCACCCTTCCAGATAGGCCAGTCTCTGTGTTTTGGTGGCTACAGAGACTGTAGGAAATGCACATTTTTGGCGTTGATCCATTTTTTGTGAGCTGTGAGGGGTGGTTGGTGCAATCGGGGTTTGGAGTTGTTGGGCTGGGGAGAGGCCTAGGATTGACCTAAAGTAATGCTCTTAGGTAATGTTCCTTAGCAAGCAAACTAGCCACTTTACACTCAGCTAGATATTTGCAAAAATAGCATAGCAAGTTTTACATGGAAAATTACAACTCTATACATGGCACTGCAAACCACTTCTACACAACTAAGCACAGGTTACAGTAGATGAGACAGAGAGGACTACAATCAATAAAGAGTAGAAAGTATATATATATATATATATATATATATATATATATATATATATATATATATATATATATATATATATATATATATATATATATATATATATATATATATATATATATATATATAAATATATATATATATATATATATATATATATATATATATATATATATATATATATATATATATATAGCACAGATGCTGCAGCAGTTCACAATTCTCTAATTATTGTGAGTGATACTACACGACTATTGCTCCCAGAAATGTAAAACACGGAGCTCAGATCCTGCAGAAATTCACAATGCTCTCACTGTTGTGAGTGATACTACAAAACTAGACTAAGGCCCCTAGTCCAAGGAAAAAGAAGCAAGTAGAAAAAATGCAGGCTTAGATCCTGTAGCAACACAGAATTCTCCCACTACTGTCAGAGATACTACAAGACTAAGGTCCCAGACCAAGTTAAAAATACAAACATTTGACTTTTGGTTAAAACAAAGGAAAATACAGAAAAGAACAATTCAGATTAACACTCTAAATACTGCAGTGTTCATTAGCTGAAATGGGATGATATAAAAAAAAAAGAGGCTAACTTGAACTTTAAGAGTCTAACTGGAGTTCCTTATCGGTTTGAGCTATCAGTGTCCAGTAGAAATATCACTGGAAGGCACTTGGAAAATCTAATTTACAGCAGGGGTGGGCAGCTAAAAAGCTACCATAATTAAAAGTCCAACAAGAATTGTGCGGATGCTTGGGGAAAAAAAAAATCCAAAAATTAATTAAGTCAAACAATAGTTTTAAACTCTCACCTCTTCTTGCAGCTTAAGAGGAAAGTAGGTGAATAACTTAAATAAGGAAACTTTCTCAGCTGTAGTGAAAATAATGGCCATTTTAACAATTAAATTGCTGAGATTTGCACTGCCAAGTTTGGGATATGGAGATCGAATGACTGAAAATCCATATTACAGATATATATATATATATATATATATATATATATATATATATATACACACACACACACACACACACACACACACACACATCTATGTGTGTTTATGTGTGTGTGTGTATTAAGTATATATTCCAAGTCTGAGATTGTCATGCCTCTTCCCTGATGTATGATGATTTTAGAGTTGGTAAAAGTTTGTGGAATATGGGGACTCGTCCCCCCATCAGTTGGTATGGGAGGGCTTTCTCACCACAAAAAACAAGTTTTCCCAGTAATCAAATGTCAATAAAATGAGAAATGCAAAGTTCAACTTTCACTCTTCTTCTTCTGTATATTTGAACTGTTTTGGATATGCACTTTGTTGTGAACTGAATTTAAACCTATTTGCATTGGGGAAGCTTTGAGACTATATAATAAAGTAATTAAGTAAAACCTAAAATATTGGTTGTATCTCCATTGTTCTTATAAAATACTCCAACACTAATTTCAACCTTCTTTATACAAATACTTTCCTACTGGAATGTGCTCCTTATGAGATGGTATATTAACTGACTGTAAAGCAGTCCCATAAATATAAAGAAACATATAAAATATTTCAGTTGCTACTCTCAAAGTCATAGAGTGGCTCACAACTAACCATAAAAATGAGATACAGTGGCTCGCAACTAACCATAAAATGGGAAAATTAACAGTTATTATCTAACTATCCTTATATTTCACATATGGCCTTTCCCCATAAATATTGTATGGGTTCTGTGATATCCTGCCAAAATCCCACCAGACTGCCACCAATTAAATGTCATCTGGCCAATACCCCACCAGACTGCAGCCATCGTGGGTCAGTAACTAAGGAGCTTTAATCCTCACTACTAGCTCCAATATTAGACTGTCACTTAAACAGGTGTGATATGTCACAATTTTCCTCTAACAGCACAACAGGAACACACACTATAATCTGGGACTGGACTACTGTCCACCCCTAATGTAACTCCTTATTACACACTTCAGAGCAATGTGGCCCAGTTTAAGACCTCTGATACACTCACATTCAAAGTACATTTAAATCTCACACATCCAAACACTTCTGGGAAAGCCTGACACTGTTTTTCAGCTGTGTCCTTCCCCAAAATAATACAGTAATGCTGCCACCAATCAGAGTGTCTTCATGCCATTCTAAAGGGGTGTCCAATTACAAAAACTAAATATCAAAATAAATGATAGCTATAACCAGAAGCGACCAGGCCTTCAAGGTGACCTGGGGAGTATCAAATGGGTATAAACACTCTCTAATCTCTAAAGAACATACTGATTTCCAGCCACAATATAAAGTAATGAAAAACATTTAATAATAAGTAAACTGATTACAAAAATGTAAATCAATAACTTGCAATAAACACCAGAATTCAATCACCATTAATGTAAAATTAAACTGTAGGATAGAAGTCCATCATTCCAGAAAAACTATCTGAATAACTAAACTTTCCTAATTTAATTAGAGATCTAATCTAACAGAAAGGTAAAGGCAGGCTTACAGTTTTTGGTGAGTTCTCTTTTCTTTGGGTATCACTGCCAGGAAACTGTAACTGGCTGCACTTGACTAAGTGCACAGCTTAACAGACTCAGCTGTCTTATTTAAAAAAAAAGTTAGCTGCCTGAAAAAGTTTGTTTTCCTGTCAATCAGCTGTTCAAATAATCACCTAGCAACCAGGAACATACTAATGACATCACCTACTCTTCAGCTTATTCTCCAAAGTACTTTAGAATCTCCCTCTCAAACATGCGCAACTAGAAATGTATCAAAAACACTGTCAGATTCTTTAAACATTCTGTTGAAACAGGGAAATACTCAACATTTTAAACACTTATTTACATTTTCACAATTAGACATGCTGGCATACGATACAAGTTAATCAGAGAATATACACACGTCTCCTGCCAGACATGTTAACACACGACAATGTTTTCATTTTCTTCACAGGTACATTTCTGATATCTTCTTGAAAAGAAAATGTAAAATGATAATGCACTACATCTCATGACAGCTCAGTAAAGAATATATTGCTTGCTATATTTTATACTCAACAATCCATAAGCAGTGGATTCAGCCATCAGCAAATCATCTGTGCTCAGTGAAATCACTTCCTGACTATCTGAATGTTACTGACATTTAGTTATTTTTCCTTTGTTTCCTGGGTTAGTCCCTCTCGGTGAACAGATTATTTTCATGGGAGACCAAAGTTTGTATGTATTCTACAAGGGGAAATATGCCCCGGACACAGGATAACATCCCCTGCTCTTTTTGATAAGAGCTGTAAGATTTTTTACCTTCATCTGAGTAACTACCATCTCAAGCAGAATGGTTCTCTGTTTAATATCTCATCCAAAGGATAGCACACTCAGGAGTGCACCCCTCTCAAGCTGCACTGAAGTGTCCACAGTTTAAAAAGTATTCAAATCACATGTGGTGAGAGTGGAACCAACAGGATTTTAATCTTCCACCAGCAAAGTTGAGGGTGCTACGTGTTGAGCCCTGACACTGCAGAAAATACAGTCAACAGATTTACATATGCAGTTAGTGAGGCTGTGGGATCTAATGAAATTAAGACCTGTGGTTGGTTACCATCGTGTAATGGCATTACAATATCAGCTATCAGGTCTATATCAAATGAGTGAATCGCACAAATTTGCGAACGCTCATAATATCAAACTACCGGACCTCGAAGTACTTTTTCTGAGAGAGTGGTACAGTGAAGAATGGGATATTTGCCCTTTCTTCACTGTAGTGCGATCTCTGAGTTGGAATATATATTTAGCGGGGGGGGGGTATGGGGGACACAGCTCCCCACAATAGGAAGTTCGAGGTCCAGTATGTTTGATATTATGAGCATTCGCAATTTGTGCGATTCACTCATATGATATAGACCCCAGCTATCTGGGTTTTGAGAAAGTAAATGAATGGAGAGACAAAGTTATTAAGTAGGGAGTTCAGATTGTCAGTACCAAATATGATCTATCAGGAACACAGAGTATCGTCGGGTCCCACAGATGTTTTTTTTTAACTTTATAATGAGCTGGGAGGTGTAACTTTTTCACTAAATTTGTGAGCTATACTATTAACTATTTCACTTGAGTCACAGAGAAAGTAATGTTGTGTAAAATCTTAACAGTAGATGTCCTTCCTTTCACTGTTACAATATTCCTTACTCAAGGGATTCCTTGACAAGAGTAGTCTGATGTACAGCCAGTATTAACAAAGCCTACATTGATGGCAAACCTATGATACATGTGTCAAAGGTGACACACACCACAATGTTTTGGGTGGCATGCCAGTGATCACCAATACCAGAGTTACCAAAGACACTGCTTTTGCATTTGTTGCTCATGTGAAGTGCTGTGAATTATTTTGTGTCAGGAGCTTTTGACAAGCAAAACCCAAATGTTTTCCATCAGTGCCTTAGGAGTACTAGTACATTATATATCACACTTATGCTCCTCGCTCACTGCATAAGGTATAAAAGGAGGTGTACAGACATACCTACCTCAGAACTGAAAAACTCAAGCAGCAAAGGATGAACATTTGCATCTAGAAAGAGAAAAGGAAAGGGAGAGGAGGGAGAGAGCGAATACTGCAACAGTGAGGGAAGGACATCTACTGTTATGGTAAGAATGTTGCAGTATTCCTTACTCAAGGCAGAGTACAAATGCTCAAAAAGAAAATTGGGAGGAGGAAGGCCCAGCACAGCCTTCAAGAAAGCCATGTAGGATAGCCCAGGAAATCTGGCTCTAGCCCTGGAAACCACATCCAGCTTTTAATGTTTAGTAAAAATATGCACATTAGTCCAAGCAGTTGCCTCAAGGATGGAATTGGTATCCAGTCCCTTGAAAAAAGCACCAGAGGAAGCCACAGCCTTGGTAGAATGAGCCTTAAACATAGAAAGGCTTTTCCTGTGACAACAACAACAACAAAAGGAAATGGCCTTAGAAATCCAAGAAGAAATAGTTTGCTTAGAAACAGCCAAACCTACAGACCTAGGATGAAAGGAAACAAAGTTGCTCAGATTTATGAATGGCTTTAACTTTATCTAAATAATATCTGAGTTGTCTATGCAAAGCTAAGGTGTGAAGAACCTTCTCACTAACAGACTGCAGAGAAAGGAAAAAAGTAGACAAATGAATACACTGATTAACAGGCAACTCATTAGTCACCTTGGGCATAAAGGAAGGATTGGTAAGAAGACACACCCAATTAAAATCTAAAATTAAGAGAGAAAGTCATAAGGGTCTGAAGCTCAGATGTTTGTCTAACTGAAGTAAGGGCCAAAAGAAGAACAGTCTTCCAAGAACAATACTGTAAAGAAGCTGAAGCTGCAAGCTGAAAAGGAGTCTGAGTCAGTTTTTCAAGAACAAAATTAAGGTCCCAGGAAGGAGGAATAAGCTTCCTTGGAGACCTAATATGAAGGACACCTTTAAGAAATTATTTGACCTCAAATCTAAAAGCCAAAGGAGGAGTCAAAGACAGACAAGCAAAAATAGCTGAAAAGTGGGCCTTAACTGAAGAGTATGCCATCCCAGCAAGGAGCAATTCACACAAATAAGTGAGAACCAAAGGAACTTTCATAGAAAGTTGATCCAGGTTACAAGCAAGACAACAAACAGAAAATCTCTTTCATTTGAACAAATAAGATTTCATGGTAGTGGGTCTCCAGGCCTCCTGCAGAACCTGAAGCATGTCTACAGAAAAAAGGTCCCTAAAATGGATCAAAACTGTATCACCCACAGTGTCAGGTGAAGAATTGACACATAAGGATGGATGAGAGACCTCTTGTCTTGTGTGAGTAGGTCCACCCTATGAAGCAACTTGCGGTGCTTTCCCTTGGCTTGGTGCAGAAGGGGGAACCAATAGTCAGCAGCAGCCCCATTTTTTTCCCATTTTCTACATGGGATCGGGGAATTGTGTCAGCTGTGGCTCTCTCGATTCAATGCCATACTCCTGCCTTCGCTAAGACTCGTGCCTGACTGTCACAGATCTTCTTTCACACAATCCATCCACCTCTGTGCAGGATGTCCTTGTTTTCTCTTACCTTCTTCCCGTCTGTCCAACATCATCTTCACCAGATTGTCTTCTGCTGTTCTGCACATGTCCAAACAAATGTAATCTGTCCTCTTTGATCTTTTCTGCAACTGGAGCTACTTTGGCTTCTGGTCTTATGTCCTCATTTCTTTGTCTGTCCCACAAAGTGTATCCTACCACCCTTTTCAGGCACCATCACCTCTAGTTTCTGCATCTGCTCTGCCTTTACTGCCTAGGTTTCTGTACCATACAGTAGTACTGGCTGTACCACTATCTTGTACACCTTACTTTTCTGTTTCTTTGGCATTCTTCCATCAGAGTACACCTGACACTCTGTACCAATTGGCTGCAGCCCCTCTGATTCTACCTTTGACCTCTTCAATCAGACTTCCCTTCTCCTCAACCACCCCTCCCAGGTACTTGAAGCTATTTACCTGTTCCACTATTTTCCCTTCTATCTCAATTCTCAGCTTCTTCTGATTTCCCCAATTTACGTCCATTACCACTGTCTTATCTGTGCTTAGTTTCATCCCACATGCCTTCAATTTTGAATTCCATTGCTCTATACTTTACTGGAGTTCTTGCTCAGAATCTGCCTGTAATGCCACATCATCTGCATACAGCAACTTTGTTGATCCCTCCCCTCCAACCTGTTTGCCCATGTAGTCTATAACCAGCATTAACAGTAGTGGGCTCAGAGCTGAACCCTGGTGTACACCCACTCCCACTGGGAACACCTCTGTGAGGCCGAATACTATTCGTACTTGAGTCATTGGGTCCTTGTACATAGCTTGCACAAATTCTACCAATGTTTCTGAGACTTTGAACTACCACAGTACTGCCCAAATCAGCTTTCTTGGGACCTTGTCATATGCTTTCTCAAAGTCTAGGAATGCCAGTTAGACATTTTCCTCATCTCTAGTTTCTTCTCAACTGTCTCACTACAAACACTGGGTGAATTGTGTTGCATCATGATTTGAATCCGAACTGCTCTTCTCCCATCTTTCATTCTACTACTCTGTGTATCCATTTATCAGTCATCCTCTCTTGAATTTTTATGCACTGTGATAGGAGTTTGATTCCTCTGTACTGCTCACAGTTGTGGATGTCGCCTTTGTTCTTGTACACTGACATAAGTATGCTTATTCTCCAGTCATCTGGAATACGCCTTTCTCTCCAGTCATCTGGAATACACCTTTCTCTCCATTCTGCTATGAGTATCCTCATGAGCCATTTCTCCCCTATCTCACCCAGCATCTTTATCACATCTGCTGTGACCTCATCTGAGCCTACTGCTTTCCCCGGATTTCATTTTCTAGGTTAGGCTCCCCTTCTTCTCTCATTGCAGGCTGTTTCTGTGGCATTACAGCTTCTGCGGGGTTTTATTTATTCAGAAGCTGCTGGAAATACTCCTTCCATCTGCCTTTGATGTCCGGTGGAGAGGTGTGGAGGTTGTTGCTGGCATTGCTTAGGAGGGGTGCCTGACTATCTTCTTTATCTTTGCCTTGCAACCTGATATAGTTTCTTTGTGCCACCTAATGAGTCACCTTCCAGAAGTTGGTAGAGTGCCTCTGATGCCCTATTCTTTGCTATTGCAACTCCTTTCTCAGCTTCCTTGTTAGCCAACCAGTATTCCTTCCCAGCCTGGTCAGTCTTTTCTGTCTCCCACTTTTTCCTGCACTCCTCCTTTCTTTTGATGACCTCCTTTACTTCTGCATTCCACCACCAGCTTTCCTTAGGTGCCTTATTTCCATACCTCACTCGGCCACATATGTATCTGTTCTGTAGTCCTCACACATGCTGTTTTGAGGCACTGCCATTCTTCTTCAACTCCAGCTATGTCCTCCTTTTCTTGGGGTGATAGAGCCCTGAGTAATTCCTTGAACTGCTGTATTTTCTTTCCAGTCAACTTCCAGGTCTTTAGCCTGGTCTCTTTTGACCTTAGCGCCTTCTCTGAGCACTACTTGCAGCTGATTTTGGCAACCAGTGGTTTATGCTGTTGGCTCACTATTTCACTGGGGATGACTTTGCAGTTATTGATTCTTCCCCAGTGCCTTTTCCCTACTAGGAAGAAGTCTGCCTGAGTTGCATGTTGGCCACTCTTGTATGGTTCTTGTGACCATCTCTCTTTCTGAACCATGTGTTGGCTATAATCAATCTATTTGCTAGATATTAATCTAGAATGGCCTCTCCTCCTTTATTCCCATTGCTCCACCCATGTGGACCCAGGCAGGCCTTGTATTCTGTTCTGTCTGTCCCAAAACGTGTATTCGAGCCATCCATTATCAACATTAATTCATGTTGTCCTGCTTTATCTAGTAGGTCCTGCAATGGCGAAAGAGGGAACCAATATTGTCTGGGCCAAAAGGGACTTGCAACAAGATTTTGGGAAGTACTGTTCTATCTTGAAGAGGATCCTCAGTATGAGAGGAAAGGGAGGGAAGGCATAAAGAAGCACCCCCTTCCAAGAGAAAGAGAGGGCATTCACCTTCCAAACCAGAGGATATGGCACTCTGATGCAAGAGAGAGGAGATTGTCTGTTCATAGTGGAGGCAAAAAGATCTACCTGAGGAGTACCCCACTGTTGTACAATGTCCAGAAACACATTTCTGTGACTCATCCATTCATATGTTATGGACTTGCTCAGGGAGTCTTACACATGGTTCTGTTCTGAAGGAATATAAACAGCCTGAAGAATCACCGGATACCGGATACCCAGATCCCAGACCTGAAGAGCTAGTCTGCCCAACAGGTAGGACCATCCTCCCCCACTGCTTGCTTATGTACCACACTACTGTGGTATTGTCTGCAAAGAATTTGAGAGGATCTGGAAGGAAGAGAGCATGGAAAGTCAGAAGAGCAGGAAGGAGAGCTATCATCTATTTGATGTTGACTTGGATGACCCTATGAAGAAGGGACCAAAGGCCGTGAACCTTTAGAGAGCCTAAATAAGCCATCCACCCCACATCTGAGGTGTCCAAAAAGAGTTCCTGAGAGGGGATTGGGGGCTGAAAAGGAAACCCTGGATGACTGACAGTTGATGAATGCACCACTGAAGCTATAGCTTTAGGCATGGAAGATGAACTAGAAAGTCCAAAGGATAAGAATGTTGAAGCCATACTGAATTTAGGAACCACTATAGCTTTCTCATATGAAGCATGGCTACAGGAAGCATAGGAATGGTGGAAGACATATTCCCAGAGCCCTTTGAAATTCCCTGGCTGTAACAGAGACCTGAGTGGAAATGGTCTGAAAAAGGCAATCAAAAGCCTTGGGAGGTGGCAAAGATGCCAGCATAAGAATGGTCTGGAACCTGCACTTCTATCTCCCTCATCCTGCAAAAGGCAATCACAGGAATAATCCATTTGGTGAAGACCCTTGGAGCAGCAGAGAGGCCAAAGGGCAAAGTAGAAAACTGAAAATGCAAGGAAGAAATGGAGAAATGCAAATATTTCCTAAAACAGGGACGAATAGGAATGTGGAGATAGGCATCCTTGACATCCAGAGAGACTAGAAAAGCCTGAGGTAGAAGATAAAATGAGGTTTGAAGGGACAGCATTTGAAAAGGAACCTTTAGAAAGGTGTTAAGCTGAGAAAGTTCCATAATGGGTCTCCAGGTGCCTTCTTTTCTGGGAACCAGAAACATTCTGGAATAAAACCCTTTCCCCCTTTGAGAAGCCGAGACTACTCGGATGGTACCCCAAGACAAAAGGATCTGAAGTACATCTGGAGAAAAGGGTAGCTGTTCCTCAGGAGGTTAAGCAATGCCCAAAAAAGAAGGAAGGGGTTTCCACACCTTGAAATCCCCATTACAAATGATGGAGAACCCAAGAATCTTGAGTGATCCTTAACCAACTGTGAAGAGACAGGGAAGGATGAAGAGATAAAGAAACCTCACTTAGGAAGGAGGGAAGAAGGTAGTAAGACAGAATGGCTTGTCTGGAAAAGGAAGCTTCTGAGTAGTAGGAGCCTGCATAGACTTAGCAGAGGGAGTCCTCCTGCAACCTTTTCTACCCTTGGGAGGAGGGCGAGACTGTCTATGTAAAGGCAAACTTAGAAGGATAATTCCTCTGAAGCTTGGGAACAGGGGAAACAAAATTACGTTTCCAATAAGTCTTTGCCCTTCTCCTGCAGAGACTTAAAAAGCTCAGCCGCTGCAGATCCAAAGAGATGTTTTTTTATCAAAAGCACCATCCATCAATTTAGCCTTAATATCATCAGGCAAAGGTCTAAGGAGAAGCCAAGAATAATATTTTAACATAGAAACAAAAGCAGCAGCTCTAGAAGAATCATCAGCTGCATCATAACTGCATTTCATTGAATGATGGGCCACTTGAGAAGAGGATCCGACACTTCTCAGTCAGGAAGGTCAGAAATAATGTGCAAAGCTTAAGAGAAGAGCTAACGCACATCTCATCATATAGGTCTGATAGTTAATAACCCATAAGGCCAAGGTAGCAGCATTGCACACCTTTTTGTGCAGCCTTTCCATGGCCCTACTGTCCTTATCAGAAGGAATTACTTTAGTAGAAGGGAATACTTTGGAAGGTTTGGCTGAAGAAACAGAAACAACAAAGGGGCCAGCAGAAGGACATTTGTAGAGAAACATACAGTCATCAAGCACCTTATAAAACTTATCAGTTTTTTTAGGAGCTGAGGGCTGATAATCAGGAACCTGAGACACTACTAATAAAGTATCCAACAAGGCAGCAAGGACAAGAGACACAGAAGAAGGATTAGGAGACTCCATTTGAAAGAGTTCATAATACCTCTTCTGGACATCAGAAACCTGGGTACAGTCCCATTTAAAACCAATCCATCATTCAAGATATACTATCCCCAAAGGAAAGGTCTTGATTTGCACGTACAGGCGTACACACACACATACATACATACGGGAAGGACTAGCACAGATTTACTAGCTATGTCCCCTTCTACCCAGACTATAAGGTAGTTACACTGTGACATTCCAAAGCCAGCTACTCTAAGGTTCTTACAAGGGTACCCAATTATACTGAGTGAAATTAATATTAATAGAAATTATAGAGTTTTACCAGCGCAGTAAGGCTTTCAGGAGTGGCCAAAGAGTCACTAAATATATATAAGTACTCTCAAAGGTTAAAATAGTTTCTAAAAGACCAGCCACAATGAAACGTTTAAACATATTTAATAATAAATAATAAAAGAACATGAAAATACATATTTACAATAAACACCAGATCAATCACAAGAAATATTAAAATAACACAGATGAACTGATTCACACAGATAAAGAAAAACAGTACTTAACTAATCTCACTATATTTTTCTGATGGATCTAAAGAATTACTTTTCCCTGGTCACTTACTAGAAAAAGGCAAGATGAAGTAGGTGAGAAGCCTTTTTATGTCAGGTTTCAAAATCAGAGTGCTCTGAGTCTTCAGTCTCTTTTAGGATTAAAAACATCATTTTAGTGATGGATTACAGAATGACATCACATACATCTGGTCATAAGACTTCTGGTTCCTATGCTACTCCCCTTCCTAGCAACTGACCCAGTACCTAGCACGTGTGTGTCAATAATCCATGCACACAGAGCTTTGCTAAGATCTGTTGCAGCTTCTGGAATTCATAAAACAATAAAATACTTCCACTCTTCCTACAGGAGCTAATAAACCATTCTCTGGCACAGACATTTCGTCTCTGGCTGCAGTCAGAACTGTAAGACATGATCTTTATGGCCCAAATTAAATAATTTAATTTCTTACTATTTTTCAGTTACCTAGACTGAGATTAACCTCTTCTCTTTTAGTATCCTCTGTTAACATATATACATTTCCTCAGTTACCACAGTACAGTCCACTATACATGTATATTTCTTTTTTGACCAGCAGGACACACTGTTGATACATTTTAACTAAAGCAACTTTACTAATACATTTTCAACACAAGCATCTGTACAAATCAGTTTGATATATAAATGACATATAATTTTTTACAAAATTCCAGCTAGCTATGCTGGCATTTGTTACACATCCACTGCCCTCCTTCTCCTGGCATAGCTGGCAATACCTCACATTGTCACAGTAGGTACATTTGGATGTCATCTGTATGCCCTATGCCATGAGTGGGGAGCATATATGTGATTTACAATGTACTAGTAATCCTAAGGCTTTGGTATACTTGGCAAGGAATCCCTTGTGTAAGGAATACTCCAACAGCGATATGGAAGGACTTCAGCATTATTGTCAACTAGCTGCAAACATTGCTAGGTGTTAGGCCTTACATTCATGACTTAATTGAAGAAAGATTTTAAATTGTTTTGGTTTCAGTGGCCATTTTAAGATTTTATTCAACTTTCAACTTCAGAATGAGATCATTAAGCTCTTTTCCACCTTTTCTTTGCTTAAGTGAGCTGTTAAGGTATGTAGAATTGGACCTTTTATGGGCATTATGTAATCTTTTTCTTGTTATATAGTTTGACTGCATGGGTAATTTAGTAAATGGGTTTGTTTTTAAATTTTCCAAAATATTTACTGGGACAGCATTGTCAAGGAGGGTACAGGTCAGAGGCATAGATGTCAGCTTTTGCAATGGGGTCTGTCTGAGGATTAATACAGAATTTAAGAAAGTGAATTTAACAAGGTGCACTTTTGAGAAGTCCCTAAACAAAGAGGTATTTGCAGAGGAGATGTTATCAGTTTTAATGGAAAAAGTCTCTAATTTATCAAGGGGAACATGAAACACATTACAATTGTGAGGTCCCTAGTAGGATGGTTAAATATTTGCACAAGAGAGTACCATTTATGATGTCAATGAGGCAATGGGCTTGCTGCCAGTGGTAGTGTAAGTTAGTCAATTTATTGACGATAATTGAAGTACTCAATATAAACAGGTAAGGATTAATGGGTAAGTTGGCAAGGGCATTAAGGATAGCTATTAATTTGTCAGAGAAGGACATGGCGTAGTTCTACAGGGAGCTGTGAAATGTTAATCTAGTTTAATGTGCTAAGCCATGGAACACGGGGAGTGCTTTTTTTGCTTTGAAACCATATCTATGTATATATATATATATATATATATATATATATATATACACACACACACACACACACACACACACACACACACACATATGTGCACAAGTTGCAGAAAGATGTTAAGTTCAGGCATTTTGGTTCCTGGCATTGAGTGAAGCCATCAAAGGTTATTGAAAATTAGGTTTTATTAGGTTAGAATGTCTAGTAGTGAGGCTATGTCTAAAACAAACATAACAGGGGTCAGCAGAGGATTTAGCTGGAATGTGAAGTGTTTCTGGGGAAATAAATAAAATTTTTTTTCAATAAAGTAATACTCTAGACCATTACCATATTATGCATTTTGAGCAGAAATTCAACACTACCCTCCAAAGCCATAACAAGGTTTTTTTTGGCAAAGGGGGTTTTTGCCCCGGTACAAAATTATAAGACATGTTTGACAGGTGCCAATGGTACAGAGGGCAGTATCAGCATTGCTTTATGAAGCAATTGTGGTCATGGCTTCAGTGAAATGCTCAGTATGTGGTGATTTAACTCTGGGACAATGCTTAATGATAAACAGTTTGCTACAGTTCTTTGGTCTTCAACTTCAAAAAGACTTTTTTTTTTTGTACCTCATCTTTGACTTGAGTGGTTGCCAGATGACTTTCTTATGGTTCTGACTATGCCTCAATGGAAATCATGTATGATGCAAAATGTCAGACTGTGACAATTAAGGCATATGATTCTTGTATCTCTTAGAAAAGTTGAAGTACTATATGTCAAGTCAACCCACATGAAATATCATTATGAAACTTCCAAGCAGTAAAAAAGGATATTCTGCAACATAATACACCCGAGAATGCTATTCTACCTCTAGGTACTTCACTATAATTTAATTCTGAATCTAAGCCCACTGCTTAAGCTGCTTCTTAAATGTTTTTTTTACACAGCATGTTACAAGTGAAAAAGAAATTTTGGTAAAAAGTTTTTTTCTTCTAATACAATGACAATTCAATAATGAAGTTTTCTACATCATCACCCTGCTCTTCATATTAAACAGAAGGGCAATACCAGTCCTCAATAAGATCCAAGTATAACATAATATGTCAGGCTGGTATTCAAGGCATATGAACCCTCTATCTAGTACCTGTGCATAAAGGGACAGATCCTAATCCTCCTCTGAGATTTAATTGTGAATCTTGCTAGCAGTAACAAAATAATCAAATTTATGATGTACACGACAACGTTGTTTTATACTTGCGGACTATAACTCATTTCAAGAATTCTATTTTTCATATATATATATATATATATATATATATATATACACACATATGCACACACATCTATATATATATATATATATATATATATATATATATATATATATATATATATATACATACACATACTTTTTCTGT
The DNA here is from genome assembly GCF_019279795.1 of Protopterus annectens. Lineage (NCBI taxonomy): Eukaryota > Metazoa > Chordata > Ceratodontiformes > Protopteridae > Protopterus > Protopterus annectens. The sequence goes on along the minus strand of NC_056747.1, from coordinate 479,486,815 downwards.
AAAATTTACTTTATATTATCAAACATATTATAAGACGTATGAACACTGCAGCAGGGAAATCAGCTAACAAAACATAGTTAATAGAAAGTAATATCTACATAAACACTTAAAAGTAACACTACTGACTTAGCATGGTAATGCTCCATATATTAACTACACTGCTAGTGTATCAGTAATAGTCACGTGTTAGCTTTACATAAATTCCTTTATAGTCATAATTAGTTATTGTAATTCTCAATTTAATTTTGGCGGGTATGGCATTTTTGCAGTAGGCCACATTTCAGAGAAAAGTTCTCAAAATACTAGACTGAAATCTAAAATGCAAATTCTGCTCTTTGACAGTGCTCAGCGGAATGTCTGTGTCTGTCTATCTACACATCGCACCATCCTGCGATGTTGATTGATACAACCACTTGTACACACAGGCGCAAAACTATTATCTTGGGTAAATGTCAAACTGCATAAGTACTTAAAAGGGTAATAGTTTTGTGCAAGTACACACAAGTGAAGCATCAAATTAGAGATTTTGCAGGGCACCTTGTCTGGGGCCACAGTCATGTTGTTATTCTTTTGACACCGAAGAAACTTTCTCAGTGAAAGATTAAGATTCCTTTGAGATGAAGCCATGTCAAAGTGCAAATATAACATTAAGACAACACGGTTTCAAAATGTCTTCAATATGCAGGCAGCTTACATGCATGAGATGAACTACTGAGCTAAACTCCAAAGTAGTTATTGGCAAACTAGTCTTGTCTAACTGAATTTAACCAGAATGTATACTATTACACGACATCTATATACATGTGTGTAGCATGCATACATGTGTGACTGTGCTTGCAGATGCATGTCTGTATCTATGTGTGTTTTTTATATAAATGAATTGGTTGGCCTAATCTGACATAGAAGCTTAATTTATAAAGAGAAATAGTTCATTATCAATGCAATTTGCTTTTAGGAAAATAATTAAATTAGATGTTTTGATATGGAGCATTGGTCTTAAAAATCCAAGGAGGAAACGGTAAACTTGCTTTTTAATTTTTTTTTCCATTTTGTCTCTGTTTACATTGTGGTTATTAACCTGATAAAGTGACTTTGTTTTATCAGGAATGCACAGACCTATCAATTCCCTGTTGTTGAAAAGCACCTGCATTCTGCAGATACAAGAAAGAAATGGATGAATTGTGATGCAGTGATTTATAAGAAGACTAAGAAATGTGTGCAGCGGCAATTTATTTAAATTAGCATCATGTTCAACAAACGGCTCATGAATAAAAAAGTAGAATACCACAGTGGTTTCAGTTGCAGAACAGACGCTTTCTAATAACAGCTAAACTAACCTTGCATTCAGAACTACTAAATTAATAAACAGCTGAGATTAAAATGACAGTCTAAATATATTCTTTATTTCTAAGCATTTATTCTCTCTTATTTGCAGCTTTCTTGTTAGAATGTTCAAATTATCATTGCCATAATAATACAATGAAAGTGGGTTATTTTGTATTGAAATTAATATGTTTATTTGTATTTAACATGTGGCATGAGGTATAATAAGAAATAATGTTAAGTATTAAAGACAAAAAGATAAACCAAACCATTTTTAAAACAAAACACAACTGATGGTAGTGGGAGGAAAATGCATGCTATTCAATCCTCAGACTCTAAATGGAGAATGCATCATTAATCTAGATTTACTTAAGTAGTTCATCTTGTCAAGTGTCTAATGAATTTTATTCACAGAGAACTTAACACGGCAGCTTCGTACACAGGTAATATTAACTAAATTGCTCTTTCAGACATAGATCTATTTGCATAGACTAGTATATGCCTCATAAAACAGCAGCAAGAATGATAATGTAACTAGTAATAAGGTGCAAAGAAAAAAAAGCATTGCATCTAGCAGCTGCCTTTCTGATAAAACAACCATTTTCAGAAGCATGGTGTCTGAACCCATCTGCTCTCCTACCCTGGGATTCAAAAACATTACCTACAGCATGAAAAGCAGTTGTGCGCAATGAGCAGTCACAAGTAGGGTGAGCGTGATTTAGAGATGCGCTGAACACAACCAAGAATTCCCATGACCTGCACAGCATGGTGATGTCAGTATAATAACTTATTTATTTTTATTTATTTTATTTTACATTTGTTGACCGGGATAGTCCGACTGGAACAAAGTCCATTTACAGCGGAGGCCCGGGGAGATAAGCTCCAAACATAAACAAGAAAAAATAGCAATTAAAATAAAACATAGATATATAATTGATATAACATATAAAACAGAAATGCAGATAAAAGAGCAGAATGCAGATAAAAGTACATTCAGACTAAAAATGGTACAATTATATAAGTAGGATATTTCATAAGGTTACATAGGTTCACATTGAATAGACACGTATATAGGACAGAAATTACCCTTGTTATAGTCAGGAGAAATTGAACGTATCTAATAGATAAGTAAATAACATAAATGTTGTTGGTTTAGCCAGGCTTGTCACAGTGGCATAGCCAGTTTAATGCCAGATGTTGTTTAATTGTGGCTTTAAATTGGCATATGGAGGAGATCAAGGTCATGGCAGCTGGAAGTATGTTCCAGGTTCTACTTACAGAATTTGCAAATAGGGTCATGCCAGCAGCATTGTTAATTTTAGTTGTCTGTATTTGTAGCTTATTAGATGAGCCGAGCAGTCTCGTGTTATTATGGGGGAGGATAGAATTTCTAAGCCCTGGAGTATTGTCTGGGTTATAGAGGATTTTGTTAGCCATTATCAGTAGGTTGTACTTGACTAGATTAGGAAATTCCAGCCATCCAAGCTGTTTGAGGTTGATGCACTGCTGGGTTCTGAATAGAAGGCCTGTAGCAAACCTGGCAATGTGATTATAACAGGTTGTTAGTCTATTGAGTTCAGATTTACTTATATTTGCTAGAAGGGGGGAGGCATATAGGAGTGTCGAAAGTAGGTGTGAGCGAGCAATGGCTATTTTAGCTGGGGGTGTGAGGAAGACTTTGATTCTATAGAGTGACCAAAGTTTTTTATTGATGGTCTTGATTGTCTGACTTACATGGATGTCAAATTTTAAGTTATTGTCTATAGTGACACCCAGTAATTTTGTACTGGGGTCAGGGGAAATGACTGTCCCATCTTTTGCATTTATGGTGAAGGAGAAGGGTACAGACCTTTGGGTTGGTGGGAATATGAGCATTTTGGCTTTTTTGGGATTAAGTAGCAGGCAACGCTTGGAGAGCCAGTTTTCTATGGCAATGAATATAGACTAGGTATCCTTCTTTAGATCAGTGGGAGATACGGCTGAGCAGATCAGAGGAGTCATCAGCGTATTGGATACAGCTGATGTTTGGTATGATAGTAGGCAGGTCATTAATAAAGATGGAAAACAGTAGTGGTCCTAATATGGAGCCTTGTGGTACTCCAATAGTGTTTGGTAATAGATTAGAAAGCTTATTCTGCCAGAGGACAGCCTGTTGTCTGTTATTAAGATAGGATGTAAACCAAAGAAGGGCTTTGGGGTCTAGGCAGAGGGTTTGCAGGGTCCTAATCATAAGATGATGATCGACCATATCAAATGCCTTGGAAAGATCCAAGAAAATGGCAGACGAAGTGCGATTATTGTGGTTATTATTAATGGCGTTAGTGAAGGACAATAGGGCTGTGGTAGTACTATGATGTGGGCGAAAGCCATGCTGGGTATCAGCCATAAGGTGATTCTGGGTTAGGTGTTGCATGAATTGGTTATGTATACATTTCTCCATAATCTTAGCAAGTGGAGAAAGTATGGCTATGGGCCTGAGTATTCAGTAGAGGGACCTCCTTTATGTAATGGAATAACATAAGACGTTTTCCAGATGTTAGGAATTTTGGCTTTGGATATGGTGCAGTTGATTAGAATAGAGACTGGATAGGCAATGGCATCTGCTGACATTTGCAGATATTCAGCTGGGAGTTGGTCAGCAGAGAGTGTGGTGGATTTTAGTTTTTTGATCAGTCTGCAAATAAAGGAAGTTGACACAGGCTTAAAGCAGAATACGTTTTGGCTATTAGAGTTAGTGGTAATATAGTCAGGGGAACTTGGAGGTAGTTGGGTGGCAAGAGCTTGAATAGTCTCAGTAAAGAAATTATTAAAACTATTCACAACTTCTTCTGGGGGTTTATTAGTGGTGGCAGCAGGGCTAGGTGTCGATGTTTTACCAGGATACAGTAACTTGTTGATCCCAGCCCAGAATTTTTGAGGATTATTCTGATTAGTCATCTGTAACCTACAATAGTAGTGTTTTTTATCTTGTAAGACAAGTCTTTTTGTTTCATTTCTCGCATGCCTGTATTTATTATGATCATGGGGGTCTTTGGTATGACGCCAGGTAGCCCAGAGTTTATTTCTACAGGTTACTTTTAGTCTTGATTCTTTGGAAATTTTTCTTTTGGAAATTCTTTGTATTAATTAACAAAATTATTAAAATGAAGGACTCCGCAAATGCAAGGCTGTATGATGATTCAGAGACACACACACACACACATATATATATATATATATATATATATATATATATATATATATATATATATATACTGCAACTAGAGTGACCAGCCATAGCTTATTCAGGTTAGTAAAATCCTGTAGTTACAGGAAGTGAATTGCAGAACAATGTATGGGGTAGCCACAGTATAAACAACAGGCTAAACTGCTAGCTGGTAGTGACAGGGTTGGATGTCTTCCCCCTCTGAGACTCCATAACATGTCTAACATTTCATGCCCTTCATGACGATAAAAGTGTGGAGAACTACTGTGTGCAGAGTCAACATGCACATAGTAGTCAAGATACAGGCCTGTGGAATACATGGTGTACCTATAAATATGCATACCAAGATATGTATGGAAATAGGAGGCCTTTTAGTGACCAGTGGGTTAATGTTAAGTGTATCCCAGGCATCTGCCTCATGGATGTTCCATCAGTGTATATGCCATTCTACAGCATGTGAGGGAACATATGTGATTTATTTTTACCACATAGGAGATGGCAAACACCATGCAGGCATTTTATGACATAGTCCACTTCCCTGCAATACTGGGGAGGTCATAGAGTGCATCATCACTGAAATAAAAATGCCAGCTGGGGAGCAGAGGAAAAAGGCACTTTAACCATAACTTTTAGCACTCTATCAACTGTCAGGTGATCTATAATTCAAAATGTATAATCTACAATGTGTCTGCAGGCCACATAGACAGTATCCATGGCTCCAACATAAGGAGCATGTATAAACTGCATTAGTGGTTTGGTGGGGTGATTATCTTATTGGTAATGGCCGATATCACCTAGAGCCATGGCTTATGACACCTATCAGAAATCCAGAGTTCAGATCAAAACTAGAGGTCTGTGTGTCACAAACCTTGGTGATTTATGAACATGTGTTGGGTCTGTCAAAGGTCCAATTTCTCCACTTGGATGTATATGGTGGTGTCATTCAGTAAGACCTTGCCACATGCAGTAAGATATTTAGTATTTGTGCTATCTTATATAACAACACTTTGAAAAAAATTGTTGCAGCAGACATTACAGATGCAGGTAGTAGTAGTTCCACCACAACAGGCACTAGAGTAGGAGGAGCCCAAGGAGAACTTGCCCAGAAGCAGAGATGGGCTGTGCCTAATGATGGCAGCTTCAGTACGCCATAGCACTAGCTAACAGGCAGCAGCTGGTTTATAACTATGGGCCAGAGAATAAAGCATTATACAGAATATTAAAAGTGATGTTTGCAAACCTACAACTAGGCTGTGGTTATTCATGCGCAGACTGGCCAAGCTACATATTAGACCTGAGCTATCCTGGTATAAAAAAAAAGAAAAGGTAGTGGGCAGGGCATAATTATCATTTGCATTGCACAGGTGGGGACATGGTGTCAAGTGTCACCCACAAGAACATGTGTGCATGGTTATGTGACTTATTTTAATTTGGTACTGTGTGTATTATATATAGGTCATCATGTGCACATCAGTAGATTCCATACATATATCCTCATAAAATTAACGTGCCTGTGTGCTACAGGTAGGTGTGCATAATATACATCTGAAACACGCATACCTGTGTATCCATAAACACTATGAAGCAAAAATACAGCATTATTAGTCATTCAAGTAGGTCAAACCTGCACTGATTAATGTCAGAGGGCACAGATAACCTTGATGACAGAGAAGTTATAGGGATTTCAAACTGAGATGTAGCATACTGCAAGCATGTCAGCCCCCACCCCCACAAAAAAGCAGTATGTTGTACACAGTAAAATTGCTGATTTTGTATTCCGGTTTGTTGATCAAAACCTGCTGCATCATTTATATTGTCTTTGTTTATTAATAGCACCAAAGAATAACTTAATTCATTAATAGGACTGGATTTTTTATTAGTCTACATGCATTGCATTTTATTAGTCTAAATATGCTGCATTTTAGTAATGTACTTTGCAGTATCTTCTTTACAGCCTCCAGAAACGGTTAAGGTGTTGGCCTTTGTCAGGTCATATTGTCTGCATTATTTGGGGTGGTGATCAGAGCAGTTTGATCTTCAGCATCTGTTATGTAGTCACTGATGCACAGTACTATGGCACTCTGCTCTACAAGACTGGATTGTAAAGGATTTCTATATGTAGTTAAAAGCTACTACTTTGGCAGTTATCACAGAGAACTAAAGCTCTGAGTCTTTCCACCTTCATTTACCTACTGTGCAAAATCGAGCAAGTCACATAACCAGACCATGCTTTGGGGCAACTGAGAATTTAGACTAGGCTCCTTAAATGGACAGTATGCCTACTAACAATGAATCTGTTGTTGTTTGCCAGACATTTCCTATTGCACAGCTAACCTAGTTAAGGAAATGTTATGCCAATATCACTAGCACACCAATTTTTTAATTCAACATACACAGTTTATTCTTCAAAGTCAGCAGGCACTTCATATGTAGATGAAGCACTGAAATGCAATGTTTGCCAGCAGCAACCTCTGTATTACTAATTCTCTTTAATGCTGAATTATTTAGATGACTTATAAGTCTGCAGCAGTTGTGCATATTGACTTAACATATGTTATCAGACGGTTAATATTTTTTACATTCTCATAAATACTCTTCTATTTAAACTGTGCTATACATGGCTGTATATTGAGTTATGATGCTAGTGATTTTGATACAATTCATGTATTTCATCCAAAGTTACCAATAAAGTGAATGTATTTTTTCTACTTCCTAACAATAATTCGTGTACACAGTCAACAAAGTGCCTATAATTGCTGGTGGGAGGTAATCGCTGTGGATGAAATAACATTACGCTCTTATCATCTGGTAATTTTTAAGCAATCTTTAATCTGGCGTTGCAGGGCTAGGTGTGCACAGGCATGTAAATTAAGTTTGAATATTGGCTAATGCACATGTGTGTATGAAACAAATTTGAAATATGTGACGCTTGTCATTTTTTTTTTAACAGACATCTGAGAAGGATGCATTCAAGGTATCTGTAAACTGCTGTGTTTAAGGGATATCTGTGGATAAAAACTGATCATGTTGAGCCGCTAAAGTGAAAAAAAAAATACTGGACTATATCTGTAGGTCTTGTGTGCATTGGTATAAAGCAAATTGGTATACTTTAATCTAGCCATTTTTATCACAGTCAGATATGATATGTACACAATCCCGAATGTGGCCAGAATTGTTCGTTAAGAATATTGCTGGATTATGAAAGTAATTTGAGTGACCTTTTATGGTCAAAAGCTGCTGAAATGGGTACTTTTGTCATTACTAGTTGATGCATTTTGTCTCGGTCCTTACTGGCAATATTTAAAGCACACTCTTTAAAACAAATGTGTCTGTATTTAACAAGCAGTACAATTAAAAACAATCAGGTGAATCAAACAACACATGCATTTCCATGCATTGTCCTAAAAATCTGTGCAGGGCCTGCAAGGTTTGAAAACAGCCATGGGCCCAAGGTATACTTAATTCTTTACAGGACAGATACATTTTCAATGAATGTGAGTTTCAAGGGAATAATTTACTGTTGCTCATGCTAAGTCTGTTTTCAATGTGAAACTATTTTGTTTAGCAAATGGCCATCATAATTTGTGATCTAAAATATAAAATATAAGTTTTTAATTAAATTCATATCTCTGTAATAATTGTAAAAGTATAGAAGAAAATACATTACACACTGACAGGTTTGAACAGAGTTTATGTTTACGTCTACATAGATACCTTACTAAAAGGATACAAGGCTTAAACAAGTCCTACATGGAAGACTCAAAGCCCTATAATTATACTTGGTATTCTACATACTATAAGAGGTGACCTGTAGTCTGGTATACATAGTATCCTCTGACCCAGTACTGATGGACTTACTATACATCAGCAAGTAAAGGCATCAGAAATACTCAGTCTAGGGATCTAAACCTCTTCTGCATGTTCAATAGAATGGTTTGGAGTAGATGGTATGTCTCAGACAGGACACTACTGTCTGGAGCTGACTCCCCATCCAGACAAAACAAAGGTCATCCCTGTCCATATTCAAGCATAACTTGGATCTATGAGTGGGAAACAGAACATTTACCCCAGGACTATTCCCTGTGCTACTAATGGACTGAGGCAACTCCTAAATGCTTTATCCCATGTATCAATCCCCTCAGATTATCCATGATACGATCCAATCTCATTAGGGGTAATATACAATTATTGACCATGGGATAGGTAAGGTCCAATCTTTAACCAAATGGGATAGGTTAATTCAAGCACAGAAAGGGAAATTAGCTAGGCTTAAAATGGACAAAAGGGCAGTTAGCCTTGTACTTACCTATGAACTTATGAAGTTAAGATAACTATGGAAAGACAGTCAAGTAATGGAACAGTGGAAAGGCTGGGGGGGGGGGCTCTTGTCCATTACCATGCACAGGACTCCATTTGACCATGATCCAGCTCTGGGGAACATTGTGCTATGAGCTGCACCTGTTCTGGACTATGGTTGCCACATTTCCAAATACACAAACAGGGACTTTTTTTACGGAAACATGAGATTCTGCAGGACAAACCATTCACACATCCAGAACAAAGGTCTGGATCTTACTTTTCTGCCAAAAAAAACTCACTGCTGTAGACTTTGTGTTGCATCTGTTGTTTCATACAATAAAAATGCCATTTCAATTGCAAAATAACAGTTTTATGCAACAGTTAAAGGAAACTTAGGAAATATCCCTCCTCCAAATCTAAAGATATTTGTCATTTTCAAATGTTTTTCTGCAAGATACAACTGCTAAATAAAGGGACACAGGCAGCAACCTTATTCTGAAGCTTGGGAATAGGCTTAAGTATAAACATATTTTCCTTCAGTATACTTCTGCTTCTAAATTATTTTTTTTCTCTGTAACATATTACTGAGGAAACACAGATCTCTGAACATTAATTTTAATGCACTACTGTTTTATCTGTCTTACTGAAAAGAACCAGCTCGACTTGTATGATTTCATCTTTACAGTCACTGCTAGGAACACACATTTAGCAGTGCTGCTCCAGGCAGTTGTAGAAATCTGTTGTTGCATGCTGTGCAGTTGGAGATCGTACCAGAAGACAAGAGGGTTACCTTAATGGGACAATGAGTTGCAGGAAGAAAAATGTTACCTTTTGTTAGTGCATATGCACCTAACTGCTATTCCTAACATTCACTGCTCTTAGAGACAGTGGGTATCACTTGAAAAGTACCCCCTGCTGACTCAGTAGTTCTATTGGGCGGCTTCAGTGTTCATGGAGTAAATGATGTTGACACAGAGTTACTGACTGGGAGGAATAACTTGCCTTGTCTTAATGTGAATGGTGAATTATTAATAGACTTCTACACTTGGTAGAAACCATCATTAGCAAACATGAGAAAACAGAAGGTTGCTTCAAATTACATGTAATAGTGGAGCAACTTAGGTCAAAGACTGATTTTCTCACTCACCTCATCAGTTATGAGACCATGTGTTCTGAACAGAAAGGGTTAAGAGAGGTGCTGATGTGTCAAATAACCATTGCTTTATAGCGAGTTGCATCATATGGTTTGAGTAACAGCTAGACAGATCAGTGAAATACAAGCATATAGTGACGCTGCCTTGGGAATGCCTAGGAGATGCTACTGTGCAGAATGAGTTCAACTTCCACCTCTGAAAGAGCTTCTCTACTGTAGCAGGGAGGTCACAGATATGAGGTTGGAATGAACTCTGTTTAGCCTTCAGCAGATGAATCAGTGTCAAGGAACTTTTCCCAACAGATGGTCAGTGCCTGTCAGAGTGGCAAACTGGACAGAAACCTTTTGTGCATCTTTGTGTAGAGCCTTATGGTTGGTCAGATAAGTACCATTGGGCCAGGTAGTCATCAGCTAAGGCAGTTATTCCATGAGGGATTGGGTGTGGAAAATCTGGTGAGGCTAGGGAGAATAACAATCAAATCATCTCTAATTTTACCTGCCACTACCCCTGTGAAATCCATTCTAGCATATCCCCCCTCCCAACTATCAACAGGTAGCAGGCCCTGGTGGCATTGCTATGGCCAAAAGCACTACTTCAATGGGCAGTGACAACATCTCCAGCTGACCCCTAAACAGCCTACAACATGACCTAGCAGGACGACTAGAGGCACTTTTCAGCTAAGCCTCAAAACAGGTTACATACTAGGTGAACGGAGGGATGGAATGGTCATTCCTTTTCATAAGGGTCGACTACCAACTGACCCTGGGAACTACAGACCCATCTGACTGACAAGTCTATTATGCAAAAAAACATAGAATGCACTGGTGACCGACAGGCACTAGACTCATCCATTATTAACAGAAGGTCTTGCCAACTCAACCTGGTAGACTTCTTCGAGAAGGTCACCAAGGCTATAAATGAGAGGGAAATGGTGCATATCACCTACCTTGACCTGACCAAGGTTTTCAATACAATAACCCACTCAGGTATTACTAACAAACTCTCAGAACTATTCATAAATCCCTACATAGCACACTGGATTGCTGGCTAGTCACAGATAGGACCCAAAAAGTCAGGATCAGTGAGACCACATTCACCGGGATACTGGTCACAAAAGGAGTAAATCCTCGGGCTCAGTGTTGGGCCTGTTCATGTTTGGCATCTACTTTTCAGAAGTCAAATCTAATGTCAATGGCCCCTGAATAACGAAGTTTGCAGATGACTATAAACTGAGAACTGTCATAGACTACCACTATGGCATTGACATCAAACAAGATGGTCTAGCACAAACCATTCACAGGTTCTAAAGCCACAAATTAAATCTCAATGTGAAGAAATGGATTACAGTGCCCTTTAGGAAATCTTCCACCCAAGATAATTACTTTATCGATAAAACACCCCTAAGGGTTGACCTGATAGTATGGAGTTATGGGAACATATATAAGCAGTAATCTGGCCTTTGTCCAACATGTAGTCAAGACAGTAAGAAAATCATTCTATATTGCCCAACTCATATGCAAGGCTATGGCATCTAGGTCCAAGCAAGTTATAGTGCAACCCTACTCAGCCATTATCAGACCCATCATTGAGTAAAATACCTCCTTTGGCACGTACCTTACTACATACTTGCAACAGCTGGAATGACCTCAAAGGTTCCTCACCAAGAGAATCCATGGTATGAATACTCTATCCTACACAGATCATCTTAAGACGTTATCTCTCTACTCAGTCTCTTACAGGTTACAAAGGTGCGATCTCTGCCTGGCATATAAGGCATCCTCAGATCCACCTCTGCTGGATCTCTTGCACATCTACAAAACAAACTATACCAAAAGCACTAGATCCAAGGACATAAACTTTGCTTACTACATAAATAGGACATGCTGGAGAGACCAATATGTGTCGCAAAAGACCCCCGCACTATGGAATAAGCTCTGCATCTATGTAAAGCAGACTTCATCCTTGATCTTATTCAAATGAAGGCTTGACCATTGGATGGGAAATTGCAAATTCATCCCCTATCTGGCCCCCATGTCTCTGATGGACAGAACTTAACAATGAGTAAATTAATACCCAACTAACAACCCCTTCCTAACACAAGCCTTAGCTACCTTCTACTAACATACCACACTATATAGGCATCCAAGGAACTGGAGACAAAACTGGGTTGGGTTGCATGGCTAGGGTTGTAAAGACCCTGGTGATTGTTAGCCTAGTATAAATCTATGAATCTATAGTGAGGTCCTGGCAAACAATACTGCAATTTGGAGGGGAATGTTACTTATGCTGTTGTCAGTGGGATTAAAAAAAACACATTTCTCAGTTGGAGACATTGTCAAGAAAAAGAATTATTACTGTGTGAAACTCCTAACCTTGGTAGACATGCCATCCTTTGAACAGGCAGAGTCATTAGCAACTGATGGGATCATGTGCATTTCTGTTTATGAGGTCCTACAGCAATTAAGGGGGCATAGCTGTAAAATTAATGAGGTTCATCTCATACTGGCATTGTTGTATATTATTGGGGGGTTACAATTAACACACCATTTCAAAGATGAAAAGATGGGGACAATACCTCTAGATAGTTGGTGTTGTGGTCTCCATTTTCAAAAATGGGGACTACTGACTGCATTCCATCTACAGACAAATCATGCCCCTCAGAGTCCCTGGGAAAGAATTTATTAGTGTGCTGGGAAATGGACCCTTTTGAGAGATGAGCCTCTTATTCTGAAGGATCTTACCATGGAACAGTGGATCAACTTTTTCCATTCACAGATACAGGAAGGGCCATTAGTGTTTGCTAATTCAGTCTATACATATGTGATGTGGACATAGAGAAGTCATATGGTAGCAAGGCCAGCATTCTATGCCATTTGTGTCAGTATTCTTTGCAATATGTCAGCAATAATCAAAATGGGTGCAAGACCCCATTAAGGTAATGTCTTGCCTCTCCTGATTTTCGTCATTTTCAGGAAAGGATAGTGAGACACAAGCGAAGAATGGAGGGTAGTGAGCTTGGGAGCATCAGACCCGCACTGCTGTTCATGGCAGGTAATACTCTGTTCTTGTTTATAAGAGTATGCAATATCTGGTGTGCTGTGAAGTACTTCAGATATGCAGAAAGCAGCTAAGTTAAAATCAACACCCTCAAATCTGTGGTCACAAAAGTAAATCTCTGCAAGTGAGGAAATAGCTACTTCAAATTGATAACCTTCATTATATTTAGTCTTGTTCAGAAGTAATCATAGATTGATCTGAGCAACTGACCAGCACATGGGATAAACAAGTAGTAATATTAGCAATATATTATGAGTACGTGGTAGTGAACTAACAGCTTTAATGCCCATACCCCTCAAATTCTTTGATCAAGAATCAGGGACAATTTAAATACTATAATACATGTAAAAGGATAATACAACAGGCAAAATTAGAGACACTGCAAAATTATGGACCATTTAGAGCTGTGATAGCAATTGTCTATTTATATCATAAGGTATTTAAGTAGACCAAGAAGACAAAACAGTTTATATTAAATGTCAGAAAATAGATTCTCTCACAGTGTAATTGACCTCACTGCCAATGACAAACTGAGTATGTCAGCAATCTAGAAGGATCTCAGGGTATAGTTACTTCTCTTCTTGAAGGATGGATGGATTTTTACATGATTTGATACAGAAAAAGCATTCTTCAAGAAAGTACCTGCCTGTTAGAACACTATCCCCAAAGCAGTCAAAAATGTAAACGGTATGATTCTTTTTTAAGAAAATGTTACAAGCTCACATAGGAAAAGACAGAAAATGTTATTGCTTTAGAGATGTACAAGCCACATGCTATTTATAACATAACTATACTGCATATTGCAAGATCCTAATACATATTTTATGTACTAAGTGAAAGTTTATTACTCGTTTTTTCTCTTTTTAACCTTTTCACTCAGTTACACTTACGTTAACTGCTTTCCTATTTCTGATTTCACTGACATAATTACATTACTTTAATGCTACAACATAACTGAAAGTGAGCACAGTGTATCTTGCACAATCCACTTTTTAATGTGGTTAATCAAATATCTTTTTCTAAAGCAATACTGCAATCTTATGTTAACATTTAACTGTTTAACACTTTGGTTTCCTCACTATAAATTGTCGTCATTTATTAATTATAGAGAGCTTAAGGAGCTTAGTACTTGCTCATTATTAATTATATTAGTATTGCTTTTGCATTTTTGGCCCAGGACATGACTGAAGAGAGTCAATGAACCAATTAATTTAAAATAGTTAAACAAGAGAAAATACATGACTGAATATATGAATGAATAAATAAATAAATATAGAGGCAGAGAAACTGGTCCTTTTAAAGGATAGACAAGGGAGACAGACATATCAAACAATGGAATGGAAAAAGAACCAATCAAAGCAAATTCAATATTAAAAAGCAACAAGTTTAAAGAAACAGATGTGTTTTAAAGATTAACTAACCTACTACAATCTTAAATCACAGAGAGAAACAGTTACATACGAAAGGACTATCTTCTATAGTTAGCTGGTAAATTACATTGTGACAGCAACTAACAGCACAGTTTGAATATTTAAATACCAACTATATAAGTGATGAACTGTAAAACAAAATGCAAGCAAATGAAGAGTGGAGGTGATGTAATGTGCCTGAAAAGGGTGTATCCTGAGCCAGACAGTCGGGGAGAAAAAAGACACATTAATATGAACAGAAAGAGAAACTAATTTTTTGCCATTTTTATTGCACTCCACAGCATATGTACCGAATTGCAGCTTTAGATTGTAATTATAAGAGTCTTTCACCCACAGAAACCAATGCAACAAAATATTTTGTAATTTAGTGAAAAGAACTATAATTAAACCAGAAAAATAAGCATGTCCTTTATAATATAGGTGTAACTATTGAGCTGTGCAGTCATTAACCACTTACAGTATTTAATTTCATATATTGTACTAATCAAGAATAAATCTAAGTTAAAAAAAAAAACACAAGTGACTCACACCAGAAAATTATTCTGATAATAAAATGATTCACGGTAATACAAAACAATAATTATCTTCCATAACAAAGCCTATCATCACACACAGTATGGCCATACAGTGTAAACCACTGATGATCTAATCACTCTAACCATATAAGTGTACCCTGTGTCCTACGATAATCAGGCGGAAGGTGAAATATGGTCCTTTATGTTCTGTTTTGTGGCCTCCCTGATCCGGTGCCTAAGTAACATGTCCCGCTTCATCTACAAGCTTGTAAAAATCTAGCTGCTTATAGTGTTAAGTTATACTAATTCTTTCTATGATTATCAAGCAAACAAAAAGCAAATGCCTGAGAGCTGTGAATGATGCCCAGAGGACGGACACTTAGTTGTCTTTGTCCAATTGTTTGCTGGTGTCTTACCAAACTTTGCAACAAGCTAACAAAACTATTTCAAATTTGGGAATTATTTCAAAAATTCTCAAAAATATCCAGTAGTTCTCTAATAATAATTAGGGGTCAAAGAAATCTAATTTAGCCTCTTGGGTTCAGAACAAAAAAAGAAAGCAGTGAGAGAGATGGTGATATCACCAGGGATAAATTCAACAACAAGCAGGCTGAACATGCTTAGGATAACAAACAGAAACATTTACCTCCTACAGTCTAAGGAGTAAATGGTATCTCTTCAACACGTGTCCAAATTTCAGGTTGGCAGGGTATTCTACTGCCTTGAAGTACATTGTACCCCATTAATGCAAAAGTCATTTTAAGGAAAATCATTTCTGAAGAGCTTTTAAAAAGTTCATTGACAGAAGGAAGAGTTAGCCAGGAGCCTAGGGGTCTATATCACTTTGTCGAATGGCTGTTCAGTGAAAAGCCATTCGTTTGACCCCTATTTATCGAAGCCAGTCTTCATCAAACAGCACATTTTAACTAAAGCAAATCAACAGTTGGCCACCATCTGGAATTTGCCCTTTTTCCCACTATAGTGTGATCTCAGAGTTGATATATTTCGTTGTTTAGTTGGGGGGGGGGTCAGCCCCCCCCCCACCCTGGTAAGGTTTTAAATTTTAAGTTTTTTTTTTTTTTTTTTTACGGTGGTTTGCTTAGCCAACCACTGATTTCCCCTAGTTAAAATTTGCATTTCAATGAAGAGTGGCTTGGATAAATATAGTTTTGATGAATGGCTATTCACTTAATAGCCATTTGATAAAGTGATATAGACTCAGAGCCTTGCAAGCACTATGCTGCTATTTTAAAAAGTAGAAAACTTTGTCATACAATATAAATATAATATACAGAACTGTGCTTTATCAATGAGCCGAAACCAAACTCTTAAGCCATATGACACCCACTGACTTGCTGATATTCAGAACAAAGCTATATGGTGGATAGGTCACTAAAATTTACTTCAAGGGGAGAGAGAGATTAACCACTGAAACAAAATGTTAATTGTCAGTAGTAACTGAAGCAAGATTGCATTTCTCTCCTCTACCTTAGCAATCACTGAAGACATCCTAAATGTTAGAAGAATGAGGGACTTTGCTTGAAAACTCTCCTATATTAGTTTTTCCCCAATGCGTATCTAATTTCTGTTAACAGGAGGAATGCGCAGAAGACACCAGCAAGTGAAATGTGTTAAAATGTGGGCATATAATTTAAATCTTAAATGGAAGGAATAATATACCACCTTCCTTTCTGGTCCAAGTTGTTTTAGTAAATAATCAGGGTCAAACTGTGTGCGTGAAACAGAACTATAATTAGCCAGATGGCCATTTATCATCTTACACCACACTTTAATACTGTTGTCTGAAATGGGTTTATTATTTTAAAAGGCAGGTCTTTAGTAAGGCAAGTTTCCTGGAAGGTGGGACTCTCAAGTAAAAACCAGCAAGGAAAGAAGACTTGTAGCAAACACTTAGAGAAGACAAAAGGCAGGAAGATGAGGAAAATGAGTCAACAAATTCCTGGGCCATCTACGTTGGAAGATGGCTCTAATGTTGAAACCTACAGGAGTGGCCTTGGCTGCTACAAGATGTAATGTTCTCTAAAGACAAGTGTTGGACAATATGGAAGTGCTATATATCAGCACTTTTGGCAGGGGTTTACACACACGCACACCACCCTGGAGACAACAAAGTCACACCCTCCTTCATGTAGAAGGAGTTTGAGTTAAGTTGGAGAGGTAAACAGGCAGAGGCATACCAAGGCTAGCAAGTGCATGTTTACCTGTAAGCCAACAGAAACAGTCCACTTGGATTAAAGAAAACTCATGGAATACAAAAGTCATCATGGATATCCACTTTCAAAAGTTCTCTGCAGCCAGTTTGGTGGATATGGTACAATGAAGCAAAGTAACAATTGTCTGATATTCCTGATAGCCTTTTAAATCCTCAAAGAAGCAAGAACAGTATGTGAGAGAAGAATATATACACAATGTTTCTGGTGGCAACACTCTCACATACAAACACTCATAACACTTCTGGTTGTCAGAAACACACATGCTACACCCACCACACATTGTATGCACCCACCACATAGACCCACTTATGCTGAGGAACTAAATACAATCTCCTCAAACCTGTAAGACCTCCCCAGACATTTCACCTGCAAAAATTAACATGCAAACTCAAGCAAAAGGAACACCACTTAAAAGTACACATACAGTCAAACCCAGTGGAGCCTCAACTACCAAGCACATGAGTCAAGCCAATACAGTACCCAGGACTCTAGATAGAGGAAACTCCATTGTACAACATAATGATATGCCACTCACCAGGCTGAACAAGGAGAAACTTATGGTCTGTTACCTATCAGGAGCCAGGATCCACCAAGTCAATGCATGCACTCAAGCCATTGTACTACAGCTACCAGCATGATTCAGACTTAGTCAATGTAGGTTTAAATGATCTGACAAATACCTCCCTAGCCTATATGAAGAGAAGTATTATGGAGCTCTCAGACTGAGCAACAGGCTGTTATGTGCCTAGAACTGAGCAGCATTCTACCTTTACCAAGAATGATGCTACAATGGAACAGAAGATGATGAACTTCATTAACTGGCTTAGGTTTTGGTGTCATTCTAAGGAGGATGCAATAACTCAGTGTGGAAGGACATGGTTAACAAACCATGTTGCTTTGCCAAGGTTGGTTTAGACCTGTCACTTAACTAAAAACACTGTCCTCCCCATATAGCTTGTTTAAGCAATGCTAAATTTACAAGCCTTCCAACATAGCAAAGTCTATCAAAGGACATCTGAAGGTGTTACTACTCAATGCCATGCATTTAAGCAGGAAGCTCCACACCCCACAAACTTCACCTTGTGGGCATCTGTGCAGTTACCGAGACTTGGTTCAGAGCTGTAGAGAGTACACCAGCAGTGCATGGCTTCAGTGTGTGTTACACATTTAGAGCAACAGCTGCACAGACAGGGAATAAAGGTGGAGGTGTCTCAATCTACATCAATAAATACCTCTAGGCTGGTTAAACAGGATGACACACGAGTCTCTCTACTTCTAGTTTACCAAAGAAAGTCCCATACCATATTATAGGTCACCCTCTATGTCCCATGAAACCCCTAGCTTATACTAAGTACTGGAGCACTCACCATTCAACCAAATACTATACTCATGGAGGACTATAATTATCCCTCTTTCAACTGCAAATCCTAAGTGACTCCAAATTTGCAGGCACAGAGATTCCTAGACTTTGTAAATACAAACACCAGTTAGTACATACGCCCACTTGAGGTACAAAGATTTTGGACCTAGTACTCACAAATATTGGAGAACACTGCCCCTCACACACACCCTCCCGTGTTGTGTCTTCACTGGTAAGGCCATACAGAAAAGCACTCTCCTTCAAAATAAGACTCAGTTCCATAACTCCCACAAACTCTAACAGTTAGAAACTCATCCAAGGCAAACTACCTTTTATTAAGTGATAACCTGTCAAAATGTTAAGCCCTTCAAAGCCAGATGACACAGCAGCTTATGTGGAATTATTCACAAAAGCTCTGAAAAATTATGTCAGTGATTACATTGAGGCTGCTATGCTTACCAGAATTAAGCCCAAAACTAACTCAAAAAACAAACCACCGTAGTGAAATCCATAACATAAGAACAAAAGTCATGGCCAAAATTCTCTCATCAAAATGAATAGACAACTAAGAGGACTAAGTTCAACAAAGCACATTTTAAGGTAAAAATAGCATTCCAAGCCAAGGACAACTTCAAGGCCCTGTTTAGATATGTGCAAAACCTCAAAGGCAGCACACAACAGTGTGCCAAACTGTTGGTAAATGAAGCCACGTTCATGGAACTGGGAGATGTAGCAAATCTTATGGCTTAAAAATTTAGCTACAACTTTAACCCCTTCTCGCTCCCAGCTGCCCACCCCCCAGGAAATACCATCTAACATAATCCCTATGTGTATGGCCTATCAGGGCCACTGGTATCACCATACAACCAAAGCCTCCACACAGGCTTCATGATACAGGAATGGAAGACTGCAACAGTCATCCAACTGCACAAGAGCAGTTTGGTTTCATCCAAGGCAGGTCAGGCCTACTGAACCTGGTAGACTTCTTTGAGAAGGTGACCAAGGCAATGGATAAAACAAAACAGTGCATACTGCCTACCCTGACCTAGCTATGGCATTTAATAAACAAACTCGGGGAATTAGACATAAAAACCTATGTAACTCACTGGATTGCCAGCTTCCTTACAGACAGAACCAAGAAGTTAATATTGAAGAAACCACCTCCATGAAGAGGTCAGTCATCAATGGAGCCCCTGCAGGGCTCTGTGCTGGGTCCGCTCCTCTTTGGCATCTATTTTTAGGAAGTCAAGACCAATGTGAAGGGCCTCTGGCTTAAAAAGTGAAGTTGATTTCAACCTAGAAGCAATCATAGAAACCACTGAAGATAAAATCTATTACATTAAGGTCTAACAAGGACAAATGACTGGGGCCAAAGGCACAGCCTAAAACTCAGTGCCAATAAATTTATAATAGTACTGTATTCAAAGATGGCCACTGAGAGAAAATACCACATTGATAAAACATCCCTAAAAGGAGACTCAGGGACTCAAGTAGATAGTAACCTGGCTTTCAACCAAGGTGTGCACAAGGTTGTAAGAAAATCATTATATGGCACCAGATGTTTAAGTAAGGGCATGGCATCTAGTTCCAGGAAAGTCTATGTGTTACTGTACTCAGCCATCACTGAGCACAATGGAACTTTCTGCATGTAGCTAACCAGGCCATGAAATTACTGGAACATCTGTAGAGACTCCTCATAAAAAGAATACAGGGCGTAAATACAATGTCCTATGTAGATCACATGAAAATCCTATATCAGTGTTCTTGTTTCCTACAGATAGCTGGGAGGTGATTTATATTGGGACTAGAAAGCATTTTTGCAACCTTCTCTGATGGACCTTTTGTATATCTGCAAAATGAACAGTACCAGAATTACTATGCTCAAGGATTTAAACTTTGCTTGTGACTTAAATAGCACAAGTTGGAGGGACAGCTACATATCTCAGAGAATTCCCATTCCATGGAATAGGTTTCCCATCCATGTGAAGCAGAGCCCTTCTCTAACTGTTTTCAAGCACATCCTGGATGAATGGATGGCAAATCAGAAATCCCCCCCCCCCTCCCGGTCTGACAAGTGTGTCTCTGATGAACAGAGGCAGCCATTAAATCATGCCCTAACATACACCTCTGAAAATAACCTCTAAGGCACAATAACTCATGGGATAGCTTTGAGTTTATGTTAGGCTTATAAAGGCCCTACAGATCGTTAGCTTAGTATACACCTATGAACCTATGAAACCACACTTGTTCCTCTACATGCTCTCTCACTAAACAAACAGCTAAGAATATTCCCTGTTGGGATGCTGAAACATCTCTATAGCAAAGATGATTACTGTTTTTAATAATATAATATAATATAACTTTTGTGTCTGTTGGGATAGGAAGACCAAGCAATCCCCTTGATTTAATTTGTGAGAGGCACACATGTTCTAAATCCTGTATGCTGTCTCTGTGCACATGTTAGCACTTAATAATGTTCTGGTGATGGTATGTCAGTCATCAGCAGATCCATCTGTGATGCTGAGGATGATGACATGTAGTATTGTGGACATTCTTTCTGATGCCAGCTGCTAACATACTCTGCACAGCTAATACTGATGCTTCATCTAGTGTCACAATGTGAGTGAAGCCCCTGTTCACTAGGAAATTCTGGCATTCAGAAAAGTGTGCTGCAGCTCATCACTCTAAAGCTATACGTTTCTGAATCACTCCATCACTTGCATTAGCATGTCTCCTTAGCATGCTGGTCCCCATTTGCATACCATAATATCGTGCTTGTTTTTCAGCAGTGTAGTTGTACTGCATGCATTACAGAACTGCCCCAGACTTGCACTTCACTGTTTAATGTCTATTTTGTGTAACACTGTGTGCCAAATAGCTTTGAATAAGTCCCATATCTACTTGTATATTTTAGCACATAACTGTCAGCAAGTTAAGTTGTAAGCCTGCCTGACTGGCTAGTGGACAGAAAAACTGCCACATGTTGCATACATTAACAAGGAGAGTAGCACCATACACGCAGACACAGAGACACACACACTTGCACACCTACCCAGGAAAAGCAATAGTCTATGTACCTTCATATTTTGCTTTGTATTACTATTAATTCTACAGTATACTAACTGTCCAAATGAAATATTTGGTAACCCTGACTGGCTAACATAGAGAAAGGGAGGCCATAGCATTGCATTTCAACTTGTTTACAAAATATAACGGTAGCCTCCTTAAACCCACACATACACGTAGTAGACCTTCACACAAAAAGTTGTGCATCTACCTTTGAATTAAAGCTTATTACCATATATTACAAAAAGGCACACAAACTGTCTGGCTACAATTGTATGTTAAGTCTAAATGACCAGACAGTGGAAACAAGATATGATCATAATGATGCACTGCAGCTAGATGACAACAGTTACAAAGGCAGTACCCCTACAAACTTATAACCAGACTCGTACACCCACACTTACACACACAAATAATCAAAAAACAGCAAGCCAAGCTTATTACAGTCAGGTATTTTAGCTTATTGTAAGCAGTAACTCAAAGGAACCATGTCTGTTTAGATGTTAGATGGACTGTTCAGGTAATCCCCAGAAACAAGCTAGTGGACAGAAAATATGCTATGTTCAGTGTACTGCAGATAATAACAAAGGTGGAAGCATCCTCCCAAAAGAATAACCAAAGACAAACAGCTTTAAAACCTTGCTCCCATCAGCAAGAAAACAGACTGATAAACTGCAAGGGATATAAAAGTCCTGCTTAATATGACAGAGAGAGAAACAAATGTCCATATTATTTAGATTTCAACTTTTCTTCCAATCAAACAAAGGCAACTGCTCTTCGGATTATCTCATACCAGAAACCAAATGCTTGCAGCAGTATATCAAGTTATGTAGTTTTAAAACTGCAACTTCGTAATTCATTTCTGCTTGGTGCAAGCTGTAATAAATGCAGATCACCCTCCACCATACAGGACAATAATTTAAAAAAAAAAGTAAAGTAGTAGTCTATATATTAATGCATTTTTTTGTTAGCATGATCATTTCAAAGTCCGACTTACTGTTCCACTGCAGTAGTTACACTAATCTTGATGGACTTACTTTGAACAAAAAAGAGAACTTGTAATAATACATTGCTCCAACAAACAACAAAGATAGCTCCCATACCCTGCACAAACACATGCTAATGTGAAGCAGATACAGACAAAACCCTAATTCAGGTGTGTACATCATCTCATTGCCAGCAAAAAGTCAGACTGATTGTCAGGATCAACTACTAATATGGTTTCCTTGACTAACTGGTAAGTGGAAATAAGACTACTAACATAAATGCATTTCAGCTTATGCAACTTATAGCTGTGTTAACCCCTCTCACACACACACAAACAATGAAAGACAAGCACTGGTTCTCATTGTACGCATTTCTGCTTATTATAATCAGTAACTGAAAGGCAGACTGACTGCCCAGCAGCAATAGGCATAGGTTCATAGGTTCATACTAGGCTATCTGCCCTAGGGCATTTATAAGCCTAGCCAGAATGTGTTTGGCTTTCGCCACCCATTTTAAATTTTTTATTTTTTTGCTTTTCTTTTTTAGTAGTATACTGTGCCTCTGTCTAACAGTGATGAATCTGTCCCTCCAGCATGTCTATTTTATTTCAGTGTGCTGTTCAAGTTTTTTCTCGCGCGTAGCTCGATGGGATTTTTTTTCTTCTGAGGTGCAGCATGTCCATTGGGTTGACATGGATGGGCCATCTGTTTGAGCCCTTTGATTCTCTTGGTGAGGTACTTTTGGGGGTCTTCCCAGTTGCTGCAGTGTCTGGTAAGGTACATCCCATGATAAACCTAAGTTACTGGCTAGTGGAGCGTTAAAATAATGCCCATAGCAATCTATTTCAGCTTATTTAAAACAAACAAAGGCACTGTCATCTGTCACAAATGACACCCTGGCAGCAAAGACAGCACAGCTAAGTGTCCAGCTGATAGGAAACAAATGGCAGCATTATATATTTTTGTTAGTGTCCCTACCTTAAATACAACAGACACAGCAGAACATGGCACAGTGCACTTGCATTAGTGGAAAGTGATCAAAACATTCCCTCAGCTCAAGAATCATACATCACTGTATACCATAGCCATCTAGTAAGCTCACAGACACCCGTGGAACACACAAGAATATCAATAAAAGAAAGTCTACTGTTCACACAAGAATTCATTTTAGAAAGTGCAAAATCCAAAACTGCGAAATCTACAGCTCTGGAAAATAAAATGAAGTTGCAAAAGAAACACTACACTGATTTTTAGATTTGCTGTATCATTAATGCAGACTCTGGAGCAGGAGGAGAGCTTCCAAAACTTTGTTTGTAGACATTGACAATGTTGGATCTCAGATCATGGAAGACATTTTGAGGTACCAAAGCCTCAAACTTGATATGGTCCTCATTTTGAATGTTCTAGCCTCTGGTCTGAGAGTCACAATTATCCTTCAGAATTTCAACTGAAAACCCACATGGTGACACCATCTGAAAAATCTTCAAACCCCCCCCCCCCCCAAAATAGCTATGGACACCATGGAAAATGTATATATATGATGGCTTCCATTCAGAAGTGTGAGATCCTTAACTGTCAGTCACATAATTTAAACTAACAAAATAAATAAAATGCATTTGATAATCAAACATAAATCTCAGAAATTATTCCCGGTGTCATTAAATCATTTTTGATGGCCTACACCCCACTGCTACTTTATATCTATGTGTAAGTCTGAGATTGTTGTGACTCAGACTATTCCTTTTACACAGAGATATCACAATCCATTGAGAATATGGCAATATTGCTTGGTTAATATCATATCATAAAGATAGCAAATCACCCTATTTTGCAAAAAAAAAAAGAGAACTGTACCTAACCGAATACAAAGCTACAGCAGGATAGGAAGGGATATTTGGACGTGGGAGGGCTACCACATGGTTATGAAGGAAAAATCCTTTGAGTTTCTTCATCCCTAACTGTCTTTGTTTACATAAGGGATCAGAATACCCACTTGAGGATCTCTGCCTCATATTACGTTATCAAAAACAAAAGAACACGTACAGAGAGGAAAACAGTAGGAACACTAATTTATTGTAAATAAATTGAGCACTTTCATCCTTCTCATAGGGGACTTCATCAGAATACACATCATATTACATTATCTTTAAGCTGTTCCTGTGCAATGAACCACAAAAGGAAACAGAAATGGTGTCATGCAGTTTAGGTTTATCAGATAATGACTACTAGTTTTTTATTTAAAAATTTAACCTTTTCAGCAAATCCAAATAATGACTGATACAGTTCTCAGTCTGCCATAGACTGCTGTGAGGGAAAGGTTAGTTTGTTTTTTCTTATATTGCTTTCAATGTATTTTATATTGCTTTATTGCTTTCTTCTATTTTCTGTACTGTGGTGCATTTTCATTACACAGTATTTTAATTGCATTATGTTATCTAGTCCATATTTAAACTGAAAAAAGAAAATTAGACCTGTGTCTCTAGTGAGTCACACACAAATTAGATTTTGTCCAGCATCCTACCCTGTTGCTGTTGTGTTCTTAAACTCTCTGTCTCTCTAGTTGTCCACCCAGTATGTTAATTTGACCACATAATTCCTTCCCTCTCCTCTTTCTTTGGCTATTGTCAGTAAGCACAAAATTGTCACTACCCCTTAAGCTATTTATTTGCCTCCCACTTCATTCCAAAGATCCAGAATATCAAGTGCATACTGTCAATACCCATCCAGTCCATCTTGCTCTTCTAAAATTAGTGTCTCTCCCCACAAACCATTAAAGCTGAAGTTACCCCCTATTTCATATTTAATTGCTTGGTGCACACTGTGAGATTGAGGACATTAACCTATTTTTCCATCCTATCTTGTCTAAGACTACCAATCATTGGAGAGCACACATTCCACCTCTTGGGATTATTACTTCTCTTTTGCTCCTGGTGACAGGAGTATAGGGACATCATTTGCTGGAGACTGCTGATCACTAGAAAGCCTCTTAACTGCTTCATAGGTGCCAGCTTGAATTTGTGCTATTGTTTTGTGCCTGGTGAAGGAAGAGGTTGAGAGTTATTCATCCCTGTCACTAACTGGGCAATTAGTGTCTATATGGGATCTTCCAGAATGGTATGGTTGCTATTCTAGGCATGTACTATTCTACGCATGTACATAGAAGAGGCTACAGCAAGCTAACAGACCACTGCCTCGTCTGGGGGCAAGGCTGCTAATAATGAAAGAGCCTGTGGCCTGCTTCTCATCTTGAGGTTAGTGCTACTGTTTTGCTTCTGGTGAAGTAGCAAAGGAGCATTGTAACCCACCAGTATGAAGCTGTAAGGAGGACAGTACTATTAGTAGCTAAGTAGTAATCAATTAGGTGAATCCCCCCTATTCATTATTTCTGAAAAAGCTAATTGTTTCTTTTCAATAAGTACTGCTTGATTAGCTACTGTGTAACCTAAAATCAGAGTATCTCCCTAAATATTTCATCCATATATCATCAGTATAAACTACAGTAGTTTCTCTCAGGTGCTTGGCAGTGGCCTGTACAGATGTAAGCACCTTGAGCTGACATTTTTCCTGTAAAATCACCCTTGAAATTTCTTCAGTACCTAGTTGCATATAGGGCAACTAGTTAGCTCAGTGACAAGCACCGACTTCAGAGTTGCAAACCAAATACTCATGACTTTACTCTATATTCTTACAGCAACTACATAATATAAAGACATGTTGCCATGGATAAGAACATTCCCAAAATCTCCATTACCAGCTTGGTTGATCTAGACTTTGAGAGACAATACAGAAATTGTCTCATGTTGATGGACAACCAACTAATTCTCAAACTGAAAAGGTATGTGAGAGATACAATGTCACTGGAGGCAAAGCTCTCACATAAAAGCACTCCAAATATCAATCAGGTTGTTAGTATTACACATGCTGTACACATTACAAACAGCATGATGCAAACACATAGACCCCATATGCTGAAGCACATAAATGTAAACTTTTGAAGCCCCAAAGGCTCCTAGATGAAGCAGACATAAGAAATGCTCTCCTCAGCTTCAAATGCACTCTTTCAAAATGATACCCATACCAGCACATATAGCCACATCTCACAGAGCCTCTCATTCTAAGCTCATATGGCATGCCACCACAAGACCCAACAATCTGTCATTGAACACTCCACTGTGATGTGAGTAAGGAGAAAATCACATTCGGTGGTTTATCAATAGCCAGGGTCTGACACATAAGGTATGCACTCAAGTCATTGGACCATAAGTACAAGTATGACTCAGTTATAGTCCATGTGTGCACCTTTCTCATCTAGGCTTTTAAATATTAGCTAAAACATTGTCTGCCCCATGATGAATTTCTTAGGCAGTGCCAAACTGAAAGTACGCCTGACATAGCAAATCAAATCAAAGAAAATCTAAAGGTGTTACTGCTCAATGCTAGGAGCCTAAACAAGAAACTCCACTCTCTACAAGCCCTCCTCACCCTAGAGAGTGCTGGCATCTGTGCAGTCAATGAGATATTGTTTAAAGCCACAGAGAGCATCTCAGCAGTACAAAGCTATAACGCTTTCCAAACATTTACACCAGCTACTACACAAGCAGGGACTAAATCAAAAATAAATATACCTCAAAGCTGGTCAAAGAGGTCGATGCACTTGGGCTTCTCTTCATTCAAACCACCACAGGCAAAATCTAATACCACTCACTTTTAAGCTATAGGTCCCCCTCCATTACCCAGGAAAACCCATAACATGTATTTAAGCTTACTGGAAACACTCTCCATCCAACTCAATACCATATTCATGGGTGACTAAGTACTCACTGTTATCTGAGAATTATATACTACACCTGCATATGCTGACACAGAGATTCCTGGCCTTTGTAAAGACAAACTTCTGGACCAGACTGTCAACATACTGGATCTGGTCCTCACTAATATGGCAGAGTGCTGTAAGCCCACTAGTTTAATGTCCTCTCTGGTACGGTCTAACAACAAACTGGCTTCCTTTAAAGTAAAACTAAAACCCAGAATGCTCAGGAACTACTCTGAGGCTAACTTCCCACTAAGTAGTAGTAGCATGGCAAAATTTCAAGACCCTCCTACACCCTGAGAACACTACTGCCTACATGGAACATTTCACAGGAATTCTATACAATCATATTAATAGCTGCTTAGTGGCACCTCTACCCACAAGGATTAAGTAAAAAAACTAACTAAAACAACAAGCCAATCTGGTATAATCTAACATCAATAAGCTGTATAACAGAAGTAAGGAAATCATGGCAAAAATGTAACTTTTAATTTAATTTAACTTGAGTACAAATAAAATCTACAAAAGCCAAATATGAGGTAAATCTGGAAAACAAAGCCAAGGAAAACCAGAAGGTATTATTTAGCTGTTTTTGCAATCTTAAAGGCAAAACACAATTGCGCATAGAGCTCATTGTTAATTGAGCAACATACACTGAGCCAGAAGATATAGCAAACCTAAAGACAGACAAATTCAGCTCTGACTTTATCCTCTCTCCCCCAAGTCTCCCCTCAGGAAATATCAAATATAGCTCCTCCAACACTCAATAAGGAACAAGAAGTCAATGCTCTAAGGCTAAGAACTCTGCACTGAAGGGCTCTGACAGTATCTCAGGATGTCTTGTAAACACCATGAAACATGTCCTAACAGCCTCCCCTGAATTTAATATTTAACCATAACCTCCAAACAGGCTTCGTGCCTCACAAATGAATGGCAGGAATTATCCCTCTGATCATGTACAGGACCCATAAGTCTCACAAGTCTCATATGCAAAGACACGGAAAGAATTATCTGGAAATGATCAATAATGACATAAGAAACTTCCAGACCGAACGCAAGTCATCAAGGACTGGTCATGCCTACTTAACTTGGAGGACTTCTTTCAGAATGTAATGTAAGAGGGCAAAATGGTTCACACTGCCTACCTTGACCTGGCCAAAGCATTTGACAAAATTCCCCACTCGGGCATTGTTGACTTATTCAAGAGGTTCGGTATAAACCATCGTCACCCAGTGGATAGCCAGCTGGCTAACACACAGGATCCAGGAAGTTAGAGTTGGGGATTCCACCTCCACAGAGAGGTGAATCACCAGCAGAGTCCATCATGGAATGGCACTAGGACTGCTCCTTTCCTCCATTTACTCATCTGAAGTCAAGGCCAATGTCAATGACCTCTGGCTGACTAAATCTGCAGATGACTGCAAATAAGGAGCAGTCACAGAACCTACTAGTGAACAAAGATTCTCCAGGAAGGGCTGAGACAGACAAATAACTTGTGTCAGAGACATGGACTAAAATGAAATACCAAGAAATGCATAATATTATCATTCAGGAATTCAGCCAGCCCTGGTAATTACCATATTGACAGCACTCCCCTAAGAACTGACCCAGTAGTTGTGAGCTAGGAGACGTACATAGACGGTAATCTAGCCTTTGATTTCCTCAGTACCGTAATGACTTGATGGTCATCTTATGCTGTGCAACTTATAAATAAAGGAATGGCATCTAGGTCCAAGGAGGTCATTGTTTTGCTGTATGCAGCACTCATCAGATCTATGTTTTGCTGTACTCAGCACTCATCAGATCTATCAGAGTACAATCCCCTCTTTGGTACGTACCTAACATAGCGCATCCAACAACTGGAATGTCTACAAAGGATGGTTCCTCACTAAAAGAATACAGGGAGTAAATAACATGTGCTTTGCAGACAACCTCAAAGCTCTATCCCTGTATTGTCTTCTAAAAATTGTTGACTGGAGATCTATGCTTGGCATACATCTGATGGACCTCCTGTATATCTGCAAAAAAAAAAAAAAAAAAATCAATAGAATTACCCATTCTAAAGACTTAAACCTTACCTGTGATATAAATAGGACCTTTTGGAGAGACAGGTATTTATCTCAGAGACTATCCCTTCTCACGAACAGGTTCCCTATCCATGTGATGCAGAGTTCCTCCCTAACCCAATTCAAGTTTAACTTGGGAAACTGGAAATGCACCCCTGCTTTGGCCACTATGCCTCTAATAGACAAAAGCAGCCTATAAATGGTTTATATCCCAGGTCCCTGCTTGTAATTATTTATATCTCAAGCCCTTGTTTACCAAAGGTGCCATGGCTAGGCTTAAGAAAACCCCAATGACAGATAGCCTAGTACGCACTTTGAACCTATGAACGCCAATTAGTGTGTATGTTAGCCATGTATAATGAGACAGACATGGTGTAGAATCTCATAAATAGTAAACAAAATAAACCAGGTAAAACCACCTAAATGAAACTTGTAACCAACAAAAAGGTGATGGGTGGATAGCATGCTAAACACAGATGGAGATCCAGCTGGAAACATGGCAAAAATACTTTGTAAAACATACCAGATTTTGTGCTTTCATCCCATTTTAATCAGGACTTGATCAGAAGGGACAAAAGCACTAAATCTGGTATGCTTTAACAAAGTATTTTTGCCGTATTTCCAGCTTGGACCTCCATCTGTGTGTAGCACACTGTCTGCCTTCCACCTTTTTGTTGGTTACAAATCTCAGAAATAGGACAGGGTTGGGCCAGGTGGTAAAATATGGTAAAATATTTTTTGTTACAAGTTGACTGTGGAATGGGAAAATCAGTAGTACGGATACACAGCACGCTTTAAAGCAGTTATCTACCTTATTCTCTGGTATGTATTTCTACTACTAATGGCAGAAACAGTGTTGTAAAAGTTCCGATGGGTGCACATGTTACAATGTTTGGTCTAGAATTCTCATCTCATGGATTATAAAAGGCATGATTACCTAGTTTGCACATGCAAGTTCAGTGAGTGAAGCAATGCTACATCATTGCACAATGAATAGGAAGCTGGTATGAGGCATGTATTGTGAATGAATATGTATGGTTCCACTGGTACATGGGTACTATTTTAGGGGAGAATGGTAGACTACTTAAGTGTACAGCGTATATGATACAATTATACTAGAGTACACTCAATTTATGGCAATACATCAAAAAAAGCTAAAACTGTGGAGAAAAACTTGAGAAAACAGTTACATCATGTCACATGCAGAAGAACTACTGGTATTAAATTGAAAACATAAAAAATAGAAAACATACAAAAATATTAGAAAGCTGTTTAAAGAATACCGAACATCCATGCACCTCCCCTTTAAGATCGAATATCATATACTAACACTTGTCCCCTCAAAATGTTCACAGCACCTTAGTGCAAAGAAAAAAAAAAGATATTTATGTATTTGCCTTTTCTGCATGGCTGCAGTTTGCTGTGTGAGGAATCACACTGGCAGGGTTGATTGACTGCATCAGTATAGCATTGGTACAGTAATCAAAATAGAAAACAAAAGAAGCACTCCACGGCTTAGCGGCAACACTTTATTATAGAATAAAAATAGTAAGCGCTTTCACGTTACGAGGAACGTTTCTTCAGACTTTAAAAAACACATATCCTGACTGCATTTAAATATATATCCATACACTTACTAACCAACCACTAAAGGCAGATCATTAAACAATCAAGTGAGATAGTTAATTAATTAATTTATCGATTAATTATGTCTTCATCAATTAGAAATATATACATCTATAGGGAAACTCTATATAAAACCTTATATAACAAAACGTCCTATCTATACATTGTAATCAACTGTTTTAAAATTTTAACAAAAATTCTTGATACTATATAAATATATATATATGGTGTGAATGTTATAAATAATAAATAATAAAATAAATAATGAATAATGATTCTATTTAATAATATAAAATATATAAATACAAATGAATATATAAAAAAACACATTCTATAGAGTTCATAAATGAATGTGCTTATAATAAAATATCTATCTTTATGGTAAAATAGTACAAAACCACACTTGTAATAAAGACATATGTATATATTCATATTAATATCATATAAATATATCACTTATATAAATAACCAACAAAGTTGTATTTCTTTGATGAATCTAAAAGTTTCTATAAAATATACAAAATAAACATCTTATTTGAATATAGATACTATATACATCTTCTGATATTGATAATATTAAATAATAATAATAATAATAATATTCATGATTGTTATAATTATCATATGATGGGAATAAACATATAAAATATGTATATATATATATATATATATATATATATATATATATATATATATATATAGGAAGAAAACTTTTTGTAAACATCTACAGCTATCAAAAATGCATGTACAATATTAAGTGATGTTCCATGAATAACAACCTAAGGCTTGTTCAATGTTTATATGATTTGGCTAATAAACAAAAGAAAGAAACTTGAAAGGGACTATAATGATTTCAGGAGAGGACAAGTCTTCTCTTGGCTGAGAGATTTTGTGAAGGGTGACAACAATGTTAAGAAATCATTAATGAATGTAACGCAAAGAGGAAATACCCATGCCCAAGCTACTTATGCTCAAGCTACATCTAACAGTGTTTTGCGTATTAATCAGAGTGATGATTATCAGAACACACAAGAGGGCTCTGTTGTCAACACGCCCCACGCGATGAAGTCAATGGAAAACATAATGACTTGTGGAGAAGCCAGTAACTCGAGTACAGTAAAGGGATCTGTAATGGTGCATTCGGAGAAGGGAGAAGCGAACGCTGACCGAAGGGATGCACGAGAGGGAGCGAAAGCTGACCAACGAGACAGACAAGAGGGAGCAAACGAAAAGAGAATTACCAGCAATGGATGTGTTTCTTTTTCGGAAGATGTTTTACTTGAAGTAGAAGACCTACATTCTTTTCCGTTTCCAATAAGGCAAGTTGAATGATGGGCTTGGTCACCATTAAACAATGTGAAGAAACGGAAGAACTCAGAGGACAGACATGAATTCCAGAAAAAAGTTTTACGTCCAATACAGAAGGACTAACTATTAACATTTCCAGGTATACATTGACTGAAAATGAGAAAGCGTTATTAGATAAAGGTTTATCTTTCATACCTTGAGGTATGCTGACGTTACTGATATTGTAATTGACATAAAGATGTTTGTAAGAAATTTGGGTTTAAAACTAATGTTTGACAATGATGAAAAAACTGTTAAGAATGTTTTTAAAAAACCTTCCACTTTTGTACCACAAGCTAATCCAGTATTAGAAGCATTTGAGAAAGCATGTGAAAGGGACTTGTTAGAATATTACATGAAAGCGAATGATAAACCTGAATTTTATAATTTGAGTCATGGTGAAAATGAAGCCCTAAAAAAGTTACAGATTAATAAGGAGATAGTTATCAGACAAGCTGACAAAGGAGGTTCTGTGGTAGTATTAGATAGATGTATGTATGTTGATAAAATGAATAGTTTACTAGGAGAAGCTGATACATACCAAGCTCTAAATAATGTGTCATTAGATAAAATAATTAAAGGTACACATGAGACGCTATATGATTTACTTCTTTGTAATGTGATAGATAATGATTTATATGTATAGTTTTTGGTTGAAGAACCAGTAATCCCTAGTTTCAGGGGGTTACCCAAAATGCACAAAAGTTTAACCAACCCCCCCTTGAGACCGATAGTCTCTGGAAAGGGATGGGCTACGGAACCATTATCTATTTATTTAGAAAAACAATTAAGACCAGTAGTTAATGAAATTAGATCTGTAATAAAAGATACAGAAGAGTTTCTATATAGCTATGCAAATTATATTCATTCTATGGATAACAAGGAAGATGATATTTTAGTAACCTTGGATGTAGCTTCTCTTTTTACATGTATACCTAATCAGGTAGGCATGGAATATGTTAGGCTTTTATTAATAGAAAAGAATGTCCCTAGAGACCTTATCATGAGATATATGATGTTATTAGAGATAGTTTTGGCGAATAATGTCTTCACATATGATAAATATTTTCTACAGAAGAAAGGTGTAGCAATGGGGACACCATGTGCAAATTCCTATGCAAACTTAGTTATGGCATACTGGGGGGGGGCACATATGTGTTAAGAGATGCCCCATTCAAGGAGAACATAAAACTATATAAACGTTTTGTGGATGACGTTTTCCTTGTATGGAATGGTACACTGGAACAACTGAATGATTTTGTTTTATACATAAATGGCACAACAGATTTTTTAAGATTTGAATATACTTTTTCATCTAACCATACAGAGTTTTTAGATGTACACATTAAAAAAGAGGGCAAAGAAATAGGTACAGATCTATATAGAAAATCTTGTTGGAGAAATAATTTACTACATCATAACAACATGCATCCAAGACACATCTACCCCAATATAGTGAAAAGTCAATCCCTAAGGATATCTAGGCTAGTGACTGATGATAAGAGAAATGATGAACAATGAAATACGTTGAAGAATAATTTCTTAGAGAGGGGTTATGGTAGACAGGATGTAAACACCATTATTTCAGAAAATATTGAATACAGGAAGGACAAAGGGAAACCTTTTTTATTTAGATACAACAGAAGTGAACAAATGATGAGCAAGAAAAAAACTGATAATAAAATAAGTAGGTTAGTTATACCATATACCAACAAGAACAGTAGAATTAAAGAAATTATAAATAATAATTGGATAATGTTAATGGTAGATGATAGAATCAGAGAATTGGCAGGAGATAGACCAAATGTTACCTATAAAAATATGAAATCTCTAAAAAGACTACTTTGTTATGAAACAATAGAAAAGAGTCAATACATTCACAAAGGAAGGGTACTATTGCATGTAGACATTGTAATCAATTTAGTTATATGCTTAATGGGAATGAATTTATCCATCCTGATAATTGAAGAAAGTTCACATTTGATAAATATGCTGACTGCAGATCTAGAAATTTGGTCTACATAGCCCAATGCCAATTATGTGCATCATTTTATGTGGGAAAAACAAATAGGACCCTAAGAAAAAGGGTCAGAGAACATGTTTATGCCATAAACAAAGAAAATGAAAATAATGCTTTGGCTAAACATGTTATTACAGTAGGATCTAGACACAGTTTTAAATTCATGGCATTGGAAGTGATTGTAAAAACAGAGAGACTGGGTAATATCAGAAATTATACAGAAGAAAGAGAGAACAAATGGATAATAAGATTACAAGCCAATAGAGGACATGGCTTGAATGAGAAAATCTCACTCAAGCCATTTTTATTAGCCAAACCATATAAACATTGAACTAGCCTTAGGTTGTTATTCATGGAACATCACTTATTTATATTGTACATGCATTTTTGATAGCTGTAGATGTTTACAAAAAGTTTTCTTGATATATATATATATATATATATATATATATATATATATATATATATATATATATATATATATATATACATATTTTATATGTCTATTCCCATTATATGATAATTATAACAATCATGAATATTATTATTATTATTATTTAATATTATCAATATCAGAAGATGTATATAGTATCTATATTCAAATAAGATGTTTATTTTGTATATTTTATAGAAACTTTTAGACTCATCAAAGAAATACAACTTTGTTGGTTATTTATATAAGTAATATATTTATATGATATTAATATCAATATATATTTATGTCTTTATTACAAGTGTGGTTTTGTACTATTTTACCATAAAGATAAATATTTTATTATAAGCACATTCATTTATGAAATCTATAGAATGTGTTTTTTTATATATTCATTTATATTTATATATTATTAAATAGAATCATTATTCATTATTTATTTTATTATTTATTATTTATAACATTCACACCATATATATATATTTATATAGTATCAAGAATTTTTGTTAAAATTTTAAAACAGTTGATTACAATGTATAGATAGGACGTTTTGTTATATAAGGTTTTATATAGAGTTTCCCTATAGATGTATATATTTCTAATTGATGAAGACATAATTAATTGATAAATTAATTAATTAACTATCTCACTTGATTGTTTAATGATCTGCCTTTAGTGGTTGGTTAGTAAGTGTATAGATATATATTTAAATGCAGTCAGGATATGTGTTTTTTGAAGTCTGAAGAAACGTTCCTCGTAACGTGAAAGTGCTTACTATTTTTATTCTATAACAAAGTGTTGCCGCTAAGCCATGGAGTGCTTCTTCTGTTTTCTATTTCGTTAACAGAGACTTTATCTTGAGAGGCACCTAGCCCAGGACTGGTTTGTTTTATTTATTTGAAAATTGGTACACTAATGCCCATTAACAATGATGTGATCTAATAATCAAAGAGATGGGAATGTGACAGTAGTGCCATGGAAAGAGGAAGGATTTTAGCACATCACTTATGTTAGTGTACAACAGTTAAAACAGGTGTATCAATTACCAACATTTAGCATAAAGTATACATATGTTGCAAGATCCATTAAATACCTTTCAGACATCCTTGAAAGCCTGTAAGAGGAGCTATTCAAAAAGAAGACTGGAAGCTCATTCTGTTGAGTTGTAATAATGGAGGGAAACTACATGCAGAGAGAACTTTTGAAATGCATCAGAATTTTGAAATAAGAAAAATAATTAACAGGTCTTCCATGTTATGTATTTATTCACTTAATAGTGATTTTACTTGTTTACTTATTTCCAGAGTTACTGCTAAATTCCTCACAATTCCATTCATACAATGGCGTAATGATTCGATAGAGTACTGAACAGCAATTAAAAGACAATCTCATATGTGAAGAATGTGCTATAAGCTTCATAATGGAATGCCCTCATGATAACTCAAAGCAGGTATACAGTCATACACCTGTGCAGTTCTTATCATGAACTGGACCTGCAGAATTAGCAGGCATTACAGACTGTACCATAAACAGTATAAGTTCAGTATGGATCTGGTTTGAGGGTTGTATCACCTACTGTTTCGGTATAGCTAGATAACTAAAGCAGGTTACACTGCATGCTTCAAGCATTTAGGGAGCAAAAATTTTAGCAGCTTTATCTTGTCCTGATCAAAAGCTATAGTGACTGATTGAAGTGCTTTCACTTCTTAGGACTGAAAGCATTTCAACATGAACCACATCAAGTTTGAAAACCATTCTCTTCCCATTAAAATACAGTGACTGTGGTGTTTTCAGATATTTAAAAGCTTATATCATTTTTTCATTTGTAGTGTACCAATGACATTTCTCTGCGACTTCATAGACTAGTGATAAAAAGGCAGAACAAGAGATACCAAGGAAAAGATCTATCACTGGTGAGTTGTTGGATGGTGAGAAACCATCCACACATTAAACTAGTAATTGTTCCTAGAATTATTTTTGAAATAAAGCTAAGTATAAGGAATCCAGATGAAACTGACCTAGACAATCAAATCAATATTATTTTTATTGGTATTATTTTTCATCTATTTATTTAACAGAGAATAATAGCACACATATTGTACTGTACAGTTTCTTATTAAACAGCTATCTGTGATTACTTCATATATAAAAAGGTTAAGTTTGCAACACCTGTATCAATAAAGTACATTTAGAATTATGGACATTGAAAAAGAACACTGTGCTCTTTCCCCCAGCTAGAGTCTTCTTCTTCTTTCAGCTTTTCCTGGTTAGGAGTCACCACAGCGGATCTCCTGTCCACTCATGATTGGCAGTGGAGTTTTACAGTGTCAAGCTGCCAGCCTGGTGCTCAATCTTCCACAAAAGGCTCACACACACACACTCATGCCTAGGGCCAATTTAGTCTCCCCAATCCACCTACAGCATGTCTTTGGGATGTGGGAGGAAACCGGAGCACCTGGAGGAAACCCACGCGACCACAGGGAGGACATGCAGACTCCGCACAGAAGGCACCCCAGTCGAGGATTGAACCAGAGAGCCTCTTGCTGTGAGGTAGCAATGATAATCAATGCACCACTGTGGCTGCCCATTTCCCCAGCTAGAGTACAGGAACATAATGTTTTTCAGACAATATAAATTTAGAACATGGTCCTAAATACTGCATTATCTCAGGAAGCATATATTTTCAAAAAAGACAAAAGAGCTTGACTATCAAAAAAAGTCACTGAAATAAGGTAATGCCATTTACACATTTTGTGTGTGTATGGGGAGGGTGGATGCACATGTGTGTGATTTCATGTGACATGAAGGAAATTTTGCATTTTATTCATTCTTTTCTTGTTTGTTAAAAAGGTTAATTGTGAATCATATGAGTGAAATATACTTTACCCACGGTACGTGCACAATGCTCAGCTGCACTTCTTTAAGATTACCCACGAGTACTGTGCCCATCCTTAGCATGCCCCAGAAGGAATATGAGCTGTATCATGTGACTGAGCTTCACTGTAGGTGATGGACTGTAAACTGATCTTGGCAATAACAGCTCCAAGGCAGCTCTGTCAACATTATCCAGGAAAAGTGATGACCATATCAAATAAAGTGAGGGAGAGGCGCGGAGCCTGAATGGCTAACTGAAGGCAGAAATTTTTGAGCTCCATAAACTAGTATTAAATTCAGGAAATTATAATATTTATTTCTAACTGAACTACTACAAATATTTAGCTAATAGCCTAAAGTAACTAAATATAAGTTTTGGTGGATTTTTATAAAAAAAATTCCTGTCAAAATATTCAGAAGTCTATATACAGCAACTGGAGAGATGAGTAACCTGAAGAATTCTCATTCTGATCTGGCACTAAAAAGGGAACTACAACTGGTGACTACCACATTACAAAGAATTATCAACAAAAATGGATGATTTTAACGTTAATCTACAGAATTTAAAAGAGAACTCTCAGAAACAAACAGAGGTATTCAAAGAAATACTTCAGCAACATCAGTCAAAGATAACAATTGAAACTTCTTTGTCTGCCATTGATGGAAGGCTTAAAGAAGAGGAAACACAAACAGAGTTTTTCCTGAAGCAAAATACCTGGTTATCCAATAAAGTGGATGACCTTGAGAATAGGGAAAGAAGGTCTAACATCAGGATTTTCGGTTTACTGGAGAAAACAGAAGCAGGGGACATTATATCCCTCTTAAACTCATGGATTCCAGAGGCTCTAGATCTTAAATAAGGTTTTTCCTTTGGCATAGAAAGGGCACATCGTGCATTAGGAAATAAAACTTCAGTATCAACCCCACCATCATCCTCTGTGCCACCAAGATCAATTATAATAAAATTTTTATCTTGCATGGACAAAGAAGTGGTGTTAAAAACAGCATGGAGGAAAAGCCCTATTAAACACCATCAGAATCTAATAAGATTTGATAATGACTACTCCATTAAATTGCTGGAACAGAGAAAAAAAGTATGGCCACTAATAAAAAACTTTAAAACAGAATAATATTAAAGCTCAAATAGCCTTCCCTGCAAAAATAAAGATACTGCACCTAAGTGAGATGAGAACCTTCAACACTCTAGAAGAAGCCCTACAATTCATCAAAAACAACAACATCATAACCATTTTAGAAGATATGGAATGGGCATGCCCGTCCTTGAAGAGAACCACTGATAAAAATGGCTGGACTGATGTCAAAAAGAAGCAGAAAACAGAATCTAAAGTACCCTAGATCTGTAAAATTTCTCAAAGTATCAACTGCAACCTAACCATTAAAACTTTAAATGGATTTAACACATTTCAAAACTACTACGCTCATGCATACATATACCACATATATACAGGGGAAGGTGTGTTTCCTATAGCTTTTCACATATGACTTATAAATGTAGATATATATTAGTTATAAATCATCTCTTTCTGACATTTCCTTCCCTTTCCCCTTTGTTTCATGTCTTTCTACATTTCTCTTTTTTTTCTCTCTTCTCTTTTCTACTTTTAAATATATGTTAAGGACTGACTGTTTGACATAGTAACTAAATACAGTATAATCAAAGTTAATAATTATGCTTAGTAACTTGTAGAGCTCTGTTTGCTGGTCCCTTCTTAATTTATTTGTTAACTATTTCTTTTATTAAATTCTTATTGAAATTTACTGTGGCTGAAATCAATCCTAGTCACTAACTGATTTATCCATTTAAATCTGATGAAACTGTATATTGGAACTCCAATGAAATGATTAGATTTTATTTCTGTCAAGTCTATGATAGCTGCAAATTACTTCCGTATTAAATTAAGCATGCAACTGGGGAGTGTTAGTTAACATTAAAGTGACATGGGGTTGATTTATTCATAGCTGACATAAATAAAGATGTTGGAAAGTGGGCTCGTTTTGAGTCCAAGTCTTTTCATAGTGAAGCTTGTTTGTTTTAAAGTACTGATGCTAGTCTTGGTTATTGTCAAAAGCTGTCCAACCACGACTGAACAGATGGCCATTATTTGAGACGCTGATGAAGCTGAATTTTTTTTTTTTTTTAAATTGAATGGTAGATTTGACTGCAGGAAACAATCTATGGGTGAGTGCAATATACAGCTAACATGTACTTTATGTAGAACCATGCTTTGACGAGGGATCCCGGCAGCTTTGGTTGGGAGTAGTATAATTAAGTGGCAGAGCTTCCGCACTCTTGTGATGAGACATAAGTGGGATAGGTAAAAGGAAATGATGTTGCTTCGCTGCTGGGCTTGAGACTATGTCTTCGCTTGTTTGCATGGTTATAGGGCTGTGTGTGTTCTGGTTTGGAAAGGGATGGTGGCTTGTCCCACAGTATATGCGGTGTTTTACTTAACGGCCCTTTGGTAAAGAATCTATTGAACTTGCTGTGAGGGAGATAAAAGTCCAAAGAGGGGAAATTGATTAACTGGTTGTTTACTCTCAGTGAAATGTTTGGGCGGGGAAAAAAAAAGAGCTTGTGAGTTTAAAAATGATGAATTTAAGACTGCAGGTCACACGAGCTACATGTACTGCTATAAGCTTTTCTTAAGCTGTTGAGATGTTTATTAGGTTTACTATCACATGGCTGATCATCATTTAGACTAAAGTGACAATCGCAGATACAAATAGTCGGAAATCAGAACACCGACCAACCAAAATAGCGAACGGAGCATTTCAGCAACGTTGACTTTGCTGAAATGCTCACATCTGCCCAGCTCTAACAACACTGTTTGCAGGGGGGCAAGCTCCCCTGCACACCCCACACCTCCTACATATATATATATATATATATATATATATATATATATATATATATATATATATATATATATATATATATATACAAACTCAGAGATTGCACTACAGTGAGGGTAAGGGTAAATTTCCCCAGCCCCACTATAGTGCAATCCGCACCGCAATGTTGGAGCTGACAACAGCAACCGTTCACTCTTGTCTGCTTTGAGATTGTGATGATCACTCTACCGGTTCTGCTAAATGGATTTCGCACATATGCCATTTGTCTAAAAGATGATCGAACATGTGATAGTAAACCATTTATTATTGTCATAGCAACGAGCAGGAAAGGATTTCATTGGATATGGGCCCACTCCTTGTTTTTAAGCACAAACATACCTTTCATGGTAACAGGAAAGAAATCTTTAGTTTTATCTTATAAATAAGAATAAAAAACTTAAAAAAGTTCAATACTTGTAGCATACTTAACTAATATAACATTAAGTGAACTAAGCATTCAGAATACTGTAAACAACCGGTTTCATATACACGGTACTGTTATGCTTTAAATCACTTTGTAAATATAACTACATTCACTTCCTTGAAACCCTTCCATTACATAATTTATATGACTGCTAAAGCATGATAAAACTATTTTTTATATTATGTTGTGATATAATTTATATAGTCTCTTTTAGTTTTAATGCACAGTATCTTAAAATGTATGCTTGTCTGTTAAAGGAAGTAATAATCATCAACATTTAGGTTACTTGCTGCAAATCTTTGTGCTTATGATTTAAATAACTTGTGTGCTTCAAACAAATGATTATTTCCAATATGGAAACATATGTTGATACAAACAAATTGAATTAGTTGATCTGTATAATAGAATTCATATGTTTATAAGTACAGATGGACAGCATATAGTTGTTAATATATATAACAATTATTTCTGCTAGTGAATGTTTTAAACACAATAGTAGTAGTTAATAGACTCCTTTAATATTTAATTTTGCATATATGGAGCTCTAGTGAATGGAAAATGGAAGCTAGAGTGATAGTTCTTCAGCTGTATCTATCTGTTGGACTAGGAATATATTTCATTCCATGGTGGGTAGGGATTAATGATTAATTATTAATAATTGATTAATATTCAAAATAGTTTAATTTCATTATTTACTTTAGTTTTTAGGATCTTAATTAGCTTTTCCAAGCCTGACTTAAACATGATGATTACTTTAGTGATGACATGCTTTACTGAGATTAATGAACGTTTACCAATTAATAATTTTATTATTAGAGGAGGGGATGGTTCAAGTAAAGATAATGGCACTTCAATCGCTTCTTCAGAATAATTTAACATGGACCTTTCTTTATTATCTTTAAACATTAATGGCCTAAATAGTCCAAGCAAGAGATCTAACCTATTAAGATACCTAAAGTTAAATAGAGCACAAATAATTCTTCTAAAGGAAACCCATTTCGAAAACAATGATAATTTCATATGGGACCCAAGTGATTATATGACTTTAGCATGCTCCAAATTTAAATCTAAAAAGAGGGGAGTAACAATTTTATGGAGAAATAATTCATTAATCCCTGAAGTAGTACATACATATGTAGATAATGACAGTCTTATAGCTATAGTCATCTTGAAGTATAATAATAGATTATGGACTTTAGTAAACCTATACTGGTTTTGTGGTATTGGTATGGGAACAGTTAAGAAACATCCACAGCAAATTATACATATATCTAAAGATAATCTAGTGGTAGGAGGAGATTTTAATTGTATTACCAATACTTCTGAAACTACTAACAAAAAATCTCCACGTTTAACAGCTACTGCAAAACTATTAAAAAGATGGTCCGAATCTTTAAACTTGATAGATACCTTTAATGTTATAGACAACTCATTATTCTCTCACCAAGTCTATAGGTTTGATACTCAAATGAGAAAAGATAAAATATACATTTCTCAAGATCTTCAAACAAAAATTATTTCTTTCTCAATAATCCCATGTCCCCTATCAGATCACAATTCATTAGTTCTAAAAATGCAAATAGATTTTAAACCACTAACATTTATATCTAGAATTCCTGTGTACATTACAAAAATAAAAGAATTTAAGCAGTGGTTAGTGAATGAACGTAATGTCTTTATAGATATAAACTACAATTCAGTAGTGAACATAGTAATGGTTTGGGATTCACTTAAAGCTTACATTTATGGGAAAGCGATTGGCTGGTATAAAATAGAATCAAGGAATGGGAATTAGAACTACAAGAACTACAAAGAAAACTCACATTATATAAATCCCAAAAGTCCCTTAATTTGATTGGAAACAAGAAAATAGAAGACTTAAATAAAAGATATAGCAAAATATTAAATCATAAAACTAATTTAGCCATGGAAAGGTTAAAGATAAATCCTTATGCTACTTCTCCAAAACATCTACATAATGTATCTGTTAAAGTTAAAATGCAATCTAAAGCTAACTCTATTATTAATATCTTACATGAAGAAAAGGGTAAGAAAGTCTCAGAAATAGGAGATATAGTAGATGCTTTTAAGTGTCATTATAGAAATCATTATAAAAGTAAGAATACTACAACAGACCATTTCAACTTAGAAAATATGATTTCTAATATTAAACCAATCCCTAAAAGTTTACAAAGGAATTTACAAAAACCCATTATACAAAGAAGTTGCTGATAAATTTAAAGAAAGTAAATCTGGTAAATCTCCTGGAATGGACGGTTTTAGCTCAGAAATTTACAAGTTATTTC
Organism: Protopterus annectens; assembly: GCF_019279795.1. Classification (NCBI taxonomy): domain Eukaryota; kingdom Metazoa; phylum Chordata; order Ceratodontiformes; family Protopteridae; genus Protopterus; species Protopterus annectens. Next base: position 479,443,367 of record NC_056747.1, on the reverse strand, counting down.
AAAAATATAACCTCATTGCTAAATAAAACGCTAATTGAAATTCAAACCCATGCAATACTTCCTCCTTCATGGAGATACTCTTTAATCATACCCATTTTAAAAGAAAATAAAGAAGCTAGTCATTGTAGTTCATATAGGCCAATTTCATTATAAAATAATGACTATAAAATATTTATGTCTATCCTGGTAAATCGAATGGAAAACCAAATGAATAAAATAATCAACCATGATCAAGCTGGGTTTATTCAAAATAGACACGCACATGATAACATTAAAAGAATATTGACATTAATTGATTATTTAAATAAAGAAAATATAGAAGCCTTGATAATCGGACTTGGTATTGAAAAGCATTTGATTCCCTAAATTGGGATTATTTAATTAGAATTCTTGAAGCATATTCCTTTCCTCCCTCCTTTATTACATTCACTAAAAAGGTTTATGAAAACAACTTAGCTTATATAAAATAGGACCCTTCACCTCAGAGGCTATACAAATTACAAGAGGTACTATGTCACCCATCTTATTTGCATTGGCTATAGAGCTATTGGCTATATTAATATGAAATAATCTGAAGATAAAAGGAATAAATATATTTGGACAATATAATTCTAAGATCATGCTCTTTGCTGACGATATACTTCTTACACAATTGAATTCTAAAGAAGTCTTACATGAACTAGATATTTTGATACAGAAATTTCATAAGATCTCGGATCTTAGTTTTAACAACCAAAAATCTAAATATTATTAAATAAGAATAATGATATACAAATAGACAAGGATCATATCATAGGTGAACAAGTAGCAACTTTAAAATACCTGGGGATAATTCTGTGTGAGAATATACAAGATATAATTAATATTAACTATAAAAAGGTCATGGATACAATAGATTCTCTGGTGTCCAAATATAATAACCTATTCATAGTTTTCGAAGATAGACTACAGCTGATTAAAATTGTTCTTCCCAAAATTTTGTATGTAGTACATGCTATTTTGTTAATTCCTTAAGAGAATAACAGCAATATTCCTAAGGTTCTTATGGTATCCTAAAAGAAATAAAATTGCATACACCCATCATATTAGACAATGGGATCAGGGAGGAATAAATTTTCCGTACATTAAATCATATACAAGAGCTACTCTACTTAAAGCAGTGATTGAATGGATTAATCCTAGTTATATCTCCAACTGGAAATTGTTACATACGACTATAATAATAAATGAAAACAAATTACTTAAAAATATTATTACTATGGATAAGAATAATATATTATGGTACTCATTGACTTTAAATCTGCAATATAATATAACTAAACTAACTAGGTCAAATCTAATAAATAATTTATTTGATCATTTTAGGAAATTTATAAATATGAATATGGATTTAAAGCTCTGGTTCACAGCACTAATTCCCTTCAGTATTACTAAAAATGTTCCAGATAGAATTCATAGGGACATATACATATGTTGGGAAATGAAAAAAATAATTTGTTGGTTGCATTGTATAAAAAAATCAACAAGTATTAGATATACAATATATGATGTCTACTTATTAATTAAATGTTCATGAATGGTTAATACTTCAGAATATATTGACATATTCCAAGGATCTATGTAGGATAATAAATCATTTTTCTTTCTCTACCCCATCTAAATTCATATTCTGACTGTTTGGAATTATATATAATAATGAGAATATGAAAAATGGAACTTCATACTTATATAACCTAACAAAAAACTACAAAACATTACTGAAACCATCATATTGGCAGTTTATGACTAAAGGATATTCAATTCAATTAACCTCAGAAAATAAATCAGATATACTACTCTCAGTAAAATTGACCTCTTGTTCTCATTATTGGAGAACATTTACCTGGAAATTCCTCCATAGATCCTTCTTAACTCCTGATAAAGTTTAAAAAATCAATTCTTCGAGTAATGGGGTTTGTTGGAGATGTCAAAAGTTTGATAAAGCTGATTGGTCCCACGTTTTACGATTGTATAAAAATCAAACCCTTTTGGGAAAATGTTAATTTTATGCAGGCGACTTGTATAGATAATTTTGTTATGACTAAAGCTTTAATATTACTGAATATGACTGAAGGTTTTGTTTTAAATAGAACTAACTTCTATTTACCTTGGACAATACTAGCTATTGCTAGAAAATGCATAACAAAGAGTTGGAATTCTACCATAGTATCTAGCAAAGAAGATTTTCTGTGTTTATTGAAGAACGCGGCCTTAATGGAAGTTAACACCAAGGAATTAAGATTGTTTCCTATGACATTATGTAATAATCCTTGGAAAAAAATGTTAACACTGATTGACACTTTACAAATGGATCTAACCTCCTCTTGAAATAATTAGTTCTTAAGCTACTTCTGTATAACTTATTAATTTTTCATATGTCAGGATGAATGTAAATTTGTATATAGTTAATTTAAGTAATATGATAGTACACTGTATTAAGTATTTATTTGTTGTTTATTTCATATCTAAAATAAAAATTATCTAAGTAAAAAAAAAATAAAGTGAGGGAAATATAAGCCTGTACAATCAGAGTGACTTCATTTAGAAGAAGAAAAGTATGTGCTGAGGAGTATTAGTAGGCAGTGAATGTTATTTTTAAGGATCTTTATTAAATTCTTACATTGTAAACAATCATAAAGGTACACAAACAATGTTATCTCAGATGATAACAAATACCCAAGTCACAGAATGATCAATGACAACTGATTTAAGTGCAAGCATATGAAATAAAGGACAGGAAACATCAAGCATGTCAAAGCCACTACTGCCACTACTGTTGTACAGATCATTATTGAAACAGTGTACAAACAATGTGTGAGACTTCAAACTCACTCTTAATGACTTGCTTAAGTCCAGCTTATCCATCTTTCATTTTAAACAGGATGCTTCTAATTTCTTTGTTTGCCCAACTTCTGAAAATAATTACTTTGCATATGTACAATGAGTTAATGAAATCCTGTGGATGCAAATCTTTTTGAATATATATATATGGTCACTGGGTTTACTATCACAATCTTGAACCACACAAATTTTGAAAATCAAAATCCTGAGACCATAATACTGAAAGATCAAAACACTGATGGCCACAAAATCGAACTCTAAGATTTGCCCCCCTGCAGAACATTATGTTAGCACTTGTTCCAGAGTCCACACATCTGCAGCACCCATGTTGGCACTTGTTCCAGGGTTTACACTGGTAGGGATTTGAGATCTTTAGACATTGTAGTCAATGCCATTTATGTCTTTTGATATTACAGTCTTGGTTTGTGCCTGGGGAAGCTGTGTCCTGTTCTCCTCCATAGTTAAACAGCTGGCAGCCCATAACTTATCTAATATTCTCTTGTATACAACAGATTGGTACAACAGCCAGGCCACATTATTTATTTGACATTTGTTTACCTGAAATGTCAGACTGGGTCATGAGGAGCCCATTTTCAGTGGAAGCCTGAAGAGAAAAGCCCCAGATACATATGGTTAACAGAATTAAAAACTATTGAAAAAAGCCCTTTGCTGATACGAAGACCCAACGAAAATCAGCTAAACCCAAAACTGAAGATACCAGTATAAATCAATCATATATCCAATACGAAAACAGATGTAATAGCCCAGTGTAGTAAAATCACACAAATTAAATTTTAATGGTAAGTGCTTTCACAATACAACTAGGAATTGCTTCATCAGACAACTGGATAAAAATACTGGTCAGGTTTTAAAGGAAATCCTAGCACAAATACACCAATCAAAAAAGCATTATTCACAGAAGGACCCTCCCCCCATTTAACAAGTCAATTGAACCATGCTCACAGAACATGTCCAACCAAATAATAAAATATATGTGACATGTTTCTTATGTTAAAAAACATAAGGTAGACAGAATTAAAAACTAGACAAACACAATAAAGTTATAACATTGAAGCACAAATATGAAAACACATTAGTCTGTCAGAATGAGAACTTACAGACATACTAAAGTCATAACATTCAAGCACAAAATTTGAAAACCTACACATTAGGTTGTCAGAATAAAAACTCAACAGACATAATAAAGTCACACTGACCAAGCATAAATTATATGGAAAGCCTGATAATAGGAAGATGCACAACATTATTTACATAATAGATGATTATCTTTATTAATATTCTAGAGGTCATGAAATATGGTAACAGTTTATATTGGTGAAGTTGTAGGATATTACAAATAGAGAAGGGTAGGGTGTGAGAGGTGATGGTAGGAATAGATGTGGAAAAGGTGTAAGTGTGACATCAGGGGAGTATGTGTAGAGGAAGGGCGGGTAGGGTAAATTAGTAGTGGGGATAGAAAGAAAAGAAGTAGAAAAAGGTATAAGAGTACTTCAGCCTGAGCTCATACAGGAGCAAATCCAAGCTTTTCTGAAGTATTCTTTTATAAAAGTTTTGAAGGAGTGTAATTTAGTAGAAGTTTTGATAGTTAAAGGAAGGGACTTCCATATTTTTGCCACAAGCAGGAGTAAAGGCTTAGGGCCTGGGCTTTTGTTAGGTTTATAAGTTGTGAGGAGATGTTTGTCTTCAGATCTGAGATGTTTATCTGGGATATAAAAGTTGATTAATTGGCTAAGAGCAGAATAAGCTAATGGGTTGTGGATGATTTTGTATACCATAGAAAGTTGTACGTATTGGAGGTGGAGGAGGAATTCAAGCCATCTTAGGGAATGTAGGCCTTTACAGTGATGAGTTAGAGGGGTTGTATTTATGGCAGATTTCCATTCCCAGTTGTGTGCATCATTTCATTGCTTTCCACATAATATTGAGCAGGCTCCATACACTTTTTATCACCTCCAGAGTTCTTCTCTAAAACTGAAGCACACAACCTTGGCTTCAAAACTCAACTGCACAATTCCCCAAAATAAGTACTGGGAAATATTGTGCATATCTTGCAGAAACGTCTTTACACTTTAATATTTTGATATTTCATTAATAGTACTATTTTTCTACTCCACTCCAAAAACAATTACTAAATTTTCTCATTTTCACCAAGACCCCCTTCTCCCCATTTGTCACGTGGTTGGGGTGTTGCACCATCTGTTGCCACCCTTCTTGATCCTGTGGCACTCTCCTACCTTGACAGCTATGCCACATATCTCTTAGGTAGGAGCTCTTTTTTCTTTCCTTTTCTGTTTCTCCCAAATCTGCTTTACTAAATCATATTCTGCGCTCCTGCGCATGTGACTGAACCACCATAAAGGGCTCTCCTTGTTCTTCTGTACAAATTAGGCAACCCTGACATACTTTCTGGTCTCCTTTTTCTTTGTCTGCCCATAGTGTGCATTCTACTATGCATCTCATGCTCTTCATCTTCGTAAGCTTCTTCAGTTGCCATGCTTTCACTGCCCAGGTTTTGGTACAGAATAACATTACTGACCACACTACTATTTTTGTATACCTTACTTTTCAGCTTCTTTGACATTCTTTTGACATTCAGTACCCCTGCCTCTTTGTGCAAATTGGCTGCAGCACCACTGAGTCTAGCTTTGCCTGCTACATTCAGACTTCAAGTCTGTCTGTATGAAACCTTCTCTCTCCTATGTAAAACTTTCTTTGCACTGTGACATTCATTCAATTCCTGGCCCTTTTCTATCTTTACAGATCCCTATCAGCAATGGTTACAATTACAAATCCATCAATATAATCCCACTTAGTATTAATAGTCTCAAGAATAATTTGCCAACAATATAAACCTGGCTAGTAACACAACAGTCTCATGTACTAACCATTATAGAATTATGGCTAAAGGGCGACTATTATCCATCCACCTACACTACTATCGCCCTCACTTCAGCAACAAACCAAGAGTCAAAACTGGTAAAGGACTGGTCCATTCCAGTAAAGACAATCTTAACACAGATCCTACAGACTGCATGTGTCAACACTTCTGTGGATGTTACCCTTAACTGCTTGGATGCCTTTCTGGCACCAGGAAAACATGCAAACCTGCACATAGCCATAGACTACATTCCTCTCATCTTACCACATCTTTGCTTTAGCAAAGTCTGAAAGAGCCATCAGTAGCATAGCTAGGGTGAGGTGAGAGGTGCAACTGCCCCAGGAGCAAAGTGTTGGGGAGTCACTCAGTCAACCATTCTGGATCTCTCCAGTATCGTATTTGTGGTCAAATCTTAATGCTGTAGAACTGTGTGTGTGTGTGTGTGTGTGTGTGTGTGTGTGTGTGTGGTCTAAACTGCAGCAAGCAGTTCAGTTGCCTATAGTTGAAAGTAAAAAGAGACAGAGAAAAATCTTTTTTTTTAAACTAAAACCTGAGCACTGTAGTGCTCTGTGCAGGCAGGGTGTAAACTATTTGCTACAGCTTAAAAGAATAAATGTTTTTTTTCAATAAAACATGTAGAAAGAGTGCCAGGGTCAGAGCACAGAAAAGGGGCCTGAATGGCTGGAGCAGGATGGCGAGGTGGGGGGATGTCAGGCATTTGGCCACCTGGTAGGTGTGCAGTAGACGAAGCAGCAATTTTTTATTTATTTATTTATTTATTTATTTATATGTTGCTTTTCAGTGAAAGAGCAGGGGTTGGGTAATGTAACTGTAATAAACTGGGTCATTACAGTGAAGTGATTTTTTTTTTTTGCTGAAGGGGTAAGACACTGATTCATGCAATGTGCACTGGCTGCTTTTTGAGAGAGCTACTCTTCTGAGAGTTGCATCTTGATTGCATTCTGAAAACACAATCTTGTTAGATAATATCATGAAAAGTGATCTACCCATAGCCCACACAACTTCACAGGTATCTCAGTTTCAATAACTGTGAAAAACTTCCTAACGGTCATACAAGACCAAATCAAAGTGCAGGGAACATGTCTACTGTTGACCTAGAGATGACCATTAGCTCTTACCACTGGAAAGAATTTCCATTCTATCCAGTTGCATTAGTGACCAGAGTCTGATCATCACGCAATGGTCCTTTAAGACCAAAGACCCTCCTAAATCATTAATAGGTAGACTGAATCTAAATAATTTAGGCTACAAGAGGTTATGAGCAATATTGAGTGGAAGCCTCAGTTCTTAAACATTGATACAGATCAGGTCTCCTCTAACTTTATTTACAAATTTGTCTCAGTACACAGGATCTACTTTTCTATCAGAAATGTAGATGGCTTAGAGATTAGCTCTGTTCAAGCTTCCACTACTCATACTAACAAAACAATATATTTATACTTTGTTCATATAGCCAAGCTGTGGAATTCTATTTAGCCAGACCTCAGACATGACAGCAAACATAAAACATTTCTGTATAATGTAAAAATGTCCCTAACTTCCACTTGGACCTGTCATTGTAGCTGAATTTCACCTCTATCTATTCTACTCCCAACCCCTTTACATTCTAGTAGCTCCCTTTCATCTATCTTCTTTAACTACTAAACTATCTGTATTGGCATTATACTTAACTGTTACCATATACTGATGTATTTATTTGTCATTTTTATTACCAAGGTTTTCTATTTATATATATATATATATATATATATATATATATATATATATATATATAGTATAATTGTTTTGTATATGCATTTAAGAAATTCCATATACAGTTTATTTTTGTATACCTCTGTTGCAAAACTATGGAGCTTTTTTTCCTGGGCTTCCACTGAAAATTTGCTTTTAGCTTAGCTGGTTTCATCCCAGTCATCAAAATGGAAATAAACAAATAGATGATCCGACAATAAATCAATACATATTACAGGTACATACCACTTCAAACCCCACTGCCTAACTGAACTAAATCCTTAACTCGTTTCTGTAAATCCTTGTGTTAACAGCTGACTTTGCTAGTCCTAGACAAACTTTATGATTTACATTAGAATATGAACTCCACACTACCCTCCACGTAAGTAATAATCCATAACTCTACATGGATATATCAGGGGACTACCCACTGCTGGTGCGGTTTGATCATGATGGCAAAGCACATCAGTGCAGTGCAGGAGAAGCAAGGGAGAAAAGAGAATCTCTCTTGCTTTTTTTTTAATGTTTAAAAAGTCAGTTTTTTTTTTGTTTTATTTTTACAACAGACAGTGGAGAAATACAAAAAAATCAAGCATGATTCTGTTTCTTTAGTTTTACAGAACATACCTGATTTTTCTTGTATTTTGCTGTCTCCCAGCATATACCAATAGAATGTCTGGCCCCTCTGTGTTACTTCAGTGGCTGGACTTTTTTCTGTTGGCATATGTTCAATTTACAAGCATGCAGGTTGGGCTGTCCAGTCAGTGTGCTTGCTTTAGATCATCTATGAGCAGTAATTGTATAAATTTTACTAGCTCACACCTACTATAAACCACACTTAATAAAATCTGTCACGTTGTACTTCTTGCTAGTTTTTCCACCCACCATTGTGAACTGCTGACAAAAGCATCAGGAGAAGAAACTCTTAACCATCCTTCTCTTCGAAATTTTCAGACTAGACTATAGCCTGTATTTATGCTGAAATTAGGTAAGCAAATCACTAAAGTACTCGTTGAGAAATTCTAAGAGAGACTGTATAGTTTTGTCATCCCACCACTGATAGCTTTTCTTGTTTATTGTATTATCAAAACTTTTACCTAAATATTTTTGTTTCTCTTCCCATTATTTTCAGTCTTTTGTCTGTAGATGGTAATGTTTAATGTATTTGCATTACTGTCATATGTTACTTTTCTAAGCACTTAACTTCCATTTGACCTGATGTGCTGCACAGTTTGGCAGTAGTTTTCTTTTTAGTTGCCTTATAATTCAATGAGATATTCATTTGGTTATCTGCATGTAACACCAACGATTGTTTCTGTATCATGTTCACTTCTTTGGATTTCTCATGTTCATGAATTTCACCCTATGTCACTGAATGGGGTATGTGTTACTTAAGCATGGTCTTACTTGCAAGAAGCATTACAGATGACGTATACTACAGTTCACATATGATGATATTTGCCAGCAGCAATGTGCCATTTTGACTTAAATCATGATCATATGTGGCAAGATGCACTGTACATGTGGTAGGCCATAAAGTAAACATGGACATATGCACATGTAGCATTAAAGATTGGTTACACTGCAAGGTAAACATGATCATATGTTCAAATGCTATACCAGATGGGGTTCCCTGTAACTTTAATAGCTGTAAGCTAACACTCAACATGGATTTTAGACTTCATAGTAGTACCACACCTGCTTTTTTTTTTTTTTTTACATCAACTCACTGTACTAACAACAATAAATAAAACTAACTCTCTCTTCCTAGACCTACCTAAGCCTTGATATGATATGGTAAACCATACACTTCTCTTACACACATTGCCTTTCTTTGCTTTGCTTTCCTCCTCTTTTAACTACTTTTCATCCTATCTTGAAAAAAAACAATAAGAAAACTCTAAAAAATCTCACTATCTATCTCCTTCCCCATCTCCTTAGGTACCTCAAGGAGGATCTATTTTATTTTATTTATTTTCTTTCTTTCTTATCATCTTATTCAAAACACTACCTGTATACAATATACTACATGCTGTATACAATATATTTCCATTTCAGCTTCAACAGAAATCAAGGCACTCACACTCACACAACAAAACACAAACACAACAACCTTTTGAACAGTGATTTCTCCTTCTTGTCTTCTCCTAAAAACTAAAAACCCCAACTTTAACTATACACTTTCACACTTACCTATCTACTCCACTAAAACTCATTATTACTACAAGTGATAATTCCCACATTATAACTACATTTCCACAACAACAAAACTAACTGTGTTTTATACTTAATATTAAAATAATCTTAACTATGTATAAACAATAAAAGCACAATAAAAAAAGTAAAAGCCACTGTACAGAATCAAGCCCTTCCTCACACCTGAAGCACGGACCACCTTAGCCCACCCACACCTATCTCTCTATTTCTCCTCTACTCGCTCTCTATCTGCACTAATCTCTAAACTCTATTAGAAACTAAATAACATCTTTCTACTCTCAGTCTATATCACATATCAATTTCAAATAGTCTAGAACTCTAGAACTCAGTCTAGAACTCATTACTAACATTAACACTACTTAGAACTAAGCTATTTCCATCAACAACTCAACCATCTCTCAACACAACTATCATCAACACAACCTACCTATGACAAAAAACACTCTGACTTTAATCCTACTATACTCCTACACTAGAAATACTAACTGGAACTAAAACACTCAGAGAAACACTACCAGGTAAACAACTATTCTCTAACCCACAATAATCTTATCTGGTAAATATTCCTCCACTTTCCTCTCCTCCACCCCTCCTCTCTTCTAATTCTCCCCTCCACTATCATGACAACAATATCCCATCATCTTAACAAATTTGCCTTTTAAACTTTATCAATTCTATACTAACTACTTCTATCTATTCTTCTCTAAAATTCTTCTCTCTAATTCTATTTCCTATTCTACACTTGTATATTAAAAAAAAAATTTTTAAAAATATATAAAAAAAAAAAATTTTTAAAAATTTTTTTTTTTTTTTATACAAATATTTTTTATATATTTATTTTTTATACATCTTTATTCATAACACTTTTGCTTTTTATTTTGTATTTTTTTTATTTTTTTTTTTGCCTTTTTTCATTTTATTCTTTTTTACTTGTGCCTTTTCTTGCTGCAATTCATTTTATAAAACTTTGTGCAATTTCTTAAATGCCTTTTTTGTAAAATTTAAATGGACATGAATTGTTTTGTTCTTTTTTGTAAAGAACATGAAACCAATAAAATAAAATAAAAATAAATTGTATGCACTATAACATGGATATGAGCATATCATTGCAGACGTGCTGTACTGCAAATTAAACATGCTCAAGTCTGGGAGCAGCATTCCAAATGGAGTACAATATGAGTTAAGCTTGGTCATACGCGCAGCACTCCAGATGAATGCCGAGAGGAGGCTGAAAAGAAAATGATAGGTTCATCTAGCACTGTCATATGATGGCCAAAGGAGAGGGTAAGGACTGAAAGTATTGTATTATGCATATGGAAAGAAATGTTGAAATTAAATCTAACAAAAACACCCAATACTACTAAAGAACTTATTTCTGGCAGTTAGAATATTATCTGCACAATAATTTGTTAACATAACAGTATAGTTGTTTTAGTGGAGGGCAGTACTTTCCTTTGCAAATGTCTACATTAACTCAATATTTCAAGTATTTATTATTTAATTTATTGACATTTAATTACCAGAAAAGTCTGACTGGGTAGAAGCCCATTTTCAGTGGAGGCCCGAGGAGAATTGCTCCAAATTATAAAACATTTTAACAATAATAATGTTACAGTCTTCAAAAATAAAACAAAAAGATATGCAGTTTAAATAGTTATAACAAAATAAACATGATATAAAATATTGGTTAAGAATCTATACACGGTATATCACAATCATTTAATATTTAGAGAAATTTTAGACAGATTTCAGAGAAATTAAAAGGTAAGTTAGTCTAATGCAAATAGGAATTGTAATTTGAAGTGAAGGAAAAATACGCTTAAGGTATATTTAAAGAAAAATCAGAGAAGAGAACTAGATAATATTAGATAATACTTGAAGTATTAAAATACATTTTCTGTTTACTAATCATCTTCCTTGATTACATTAAGAGTTCCAAAAAGAGGAGCAGTAACCTAACTACATATGTACAGTCCCTATTATTATTCTAGAATCTGTATCTTTCAAGTGAAACTACAAATCAGTATATTAATTTACAGCTCATTTACCCATATTATTTCTAATGACTGGAATCTGGCCATAGTAATTAAATTAGCAAGAAATGTTGTCAAGATTTTGATATTTATTTTAGACAGAATAACTTTTCTGTTTTCATCCAAGTATCAGGTTTGTTGCTTTCCTTTCTGAATAGCAATCATTTTAGATGCAACAAAATTTTACAAAAACTATTTTACATAACAATTATATCACCATGTAAACTTTGGATGCCAAATCAATAGGGACACAATTTTCATATTTTATTTATTGTTGATATTTATCATTTCCAAAACAGCTGCATGTAAATTCATAAAAATATATTCATTTACAATTATTGGACTGTTTTACTTCTGCATCATTCTGTGACCTCATAGGACTTGTCACAAATACCATGAAAAAATCTAGCATTTTGCCTATATTTTTAACTGCATTTTTTCTATTTATTTTTATTTTTAATCCAGTTCAGGGTCAGGGGAAGCCATACACTAAACCTGCACACAGAGGGAAAAAGGTAGATAAATGAACCTTGTACAGCATACTAGTGTCTCCCAGGATCCTTATGAATGTACTTAACATGCAGGCATATACACTACTGTTAAGATTATTTCCCTGTACCATAGACATGAATTTATGGGCTCACATCCATTTGTGAAGTCAAGTTTTGAAAGCATATGGGATGCTAATTTTTTAATACTTCAAGGGAGTTTACTTCAAAACAGGGAATGCAGTGGGTTACAAATCTGTCATGCCAACTGCTGTTTTACAGTATGGAGAAGACTGAGGTCTTTGGCATTTGTTTTAGACCACTGATTAGATCATGATGGAGAAGGTAGAAAGGGGTATGGACTTTCAGTATTCAAACGACTGAACAGAAATCACTTGTCAGGAGTCCATATGAGACAGATTAGATGGACAAGACATAACTTACAGTCTTTTGGAGTAGATTTGTATAATCCAGAAATAATCTTGGTCAGATACTTCTGGGGTCTTGCAAGCCAGTCAAGGTGTTTGTGAGGTACATTTGAAAAGGGACACCATATTCAAGGATAGGTCTAACAATATCACAAGAGGAGCACAGAGCCGAGTGTGACCAGTATACTGGCTGGCTTGTATCACCCAGTAGTAAGGTGCTTGCTAGTACCAGTGGTACTACGAATTAATAATTAAAAAATAAAGTTATTGGGGTCGATCCCAATAATGGTAATGCAAGCCTTTAGCAATCCTATGTCTAGGTTAAAAAGTCAGTCTGGTTCACGAAATGGTGGGTATCAGTGTTTTCCAGTCCTGTAGTAAAGCGTGTTAACGATCCCATAAATTTTACTCTGGATCCATTGAAACTAAACCTTCTTTATGAAGTAATATTATTAAACTGAATTTCCAATAGAAAGTGACCAAAAAATAGTAAATTAATGATACTGGTGAAGCGCTAGTAAGAAAAAAAAGACTCCTTAGGATATTAGGATTAAAAAACCTTCTTTATTCATGGTAGATGATCACAGACTAAACCAGTACAATAGTAGTTAAATTCAATTTAATATGGAAGTTTTTACATTGGAAATAGTAGTGGCTCATAAAAGAGCCGTGTGCATACAAAACAATTCGTAATTTGTGGAAAACATTGAGCAAACATTAACCAGTAAAGTAGCAGTTAAATTCAAATAAATATGGAAGCTTATACCTTGGATGTAGTAGTAGGTCATCAAAGAGTCGTGTGCAAAGACACAATTCATGATTTCTGCAAACCATTGAGACATAGTAACCCTTGATAACTTAATCAGGAGCCAGTATTTAAATCATTCTTTGTGTTGTGCGCATTGTCATAATTATCATCCTGTGTGCTAAAATTGCTACAGGAACGTACAAACAACTGTTAACTTGTGCAGAAAATGTTATAACAACATAATAAAGAAGAAAGTTACAATAACTTTAAAAAATAATGTTAATTCAAAAGCTAGTTGCTCGAGCATATAAGTGCTGTGTGGTATATAAAATATTCGTGCTGTGCATTTCAAGACTTTTTTTGTTAGAATTTGAACAAATATTTTCATGACTTTTTGTGTATCAGCCATCCAAAACAATGTAATATCTCTCATTACTTTATACTAACAGAAGAAAGTATAAAAATAATTCTCTTGTCGTGTGCACGGTTCCAAGAAGCGATTTGTGTGCAAAACCTGTTATAGGAACTTAGAAAAAACAAACCTACAATAAAGAATGCTACATAACCTGCTGGCTAACAAACGAACAGTGCGAAGGGACCAAGATCTGCATAGAACCTAGAGGAGATACAATGGTAAAAATACAAATCTGGTTCAGGAGACACAGACATTTATTAAAAGTTTTTTAAAATAGTAAGATGTACAAGTATTAACAATGGAAGCAGCATTTCATGGAATGCTAAAGGAACCCAGAGGGGATGCCATTAAATATCAGCTGAGCAATGTGGAAGGGTTGTCCTTATTACAAGCGATACATGAGGAATGAAAGAAATACTGCTACCAGCATAGTAGTTACCAGAGTCCCAGATAACTGCATCTTTTCAGAGTGGGGTACCAGACATGTAGTAAAAAATGTTGTGGTGTGGTGTCTTTCTCAAAGGTAACAAGAGTGCAGTTTTTGACATTTAAGATGAGCCCATAACAAACATACAAGTTACTACTCAGATTCAGGTCCTGTTTAGAGTATTTAAGGGTCCAAGACAGATCTTACAACTGTACCATTTTGTAGTTGCCAGAGAATTTAATTAGTTAAGTCCATTGACATCATCTTTTACTTCTGTGAAACAGATGTCAAAAAGCAGGGGCCAGGACAAGATCCGGTGGAACCCTAATGGTGAGAGCTCTCTGGATAGAGGACTTGCTTCCTACTTTCACAGAGTGGGTTCCATCAGACCTCCAATTGACTAGTCAAAAGACTGCATAGTATTTATGTTAAGTTTGAAGAGTTTATCTTTGATAGCATCATATGAGATGGTGTCAAAGGCACTAGTGGTGAAGGTAAGGACTATGGGTAATCAGACGCTCATCCAAGGATTCAATGATCTTTTCAAAGGGATTGAGAAGGTTTAGTAGGAACAATCTACCTTTGACAAATCAAGATTGGTTTGGGCCCAGGTTTTAAATGCACTTTTATTGTTAGCTATCAGCATGGCAATTATGCAATCCATAACTTTATGGATAGCACTTGTGAAGCTAACAAGTCCACAGTTTTTTAGGGAAAGCCATAAACTATAACTACACTCAGAGGGAAAATGGTAGAGAAACTTATCTTGTATAGCATACTGATCTTTCATCTGTGGCTGTTCTCCATACTTCAAGGTAATGAGATGCTAACAGACCTAAGGTGAGGATATTTAAGAGGAGTTGATGAAAAAAGTGCTTGACACTTAGCAGGCCACTAGGGCTATCAATCATTAAGTCCCACTGAGTAATCATTTTAATTTTGGATAGTAATAATATAACCTGGTCCAACGTAATATCTGGAGTGACAGGATGGTTAGTAATACAGGGAGCATGAGGCTTACTATGAGGTACAAAATTAGCACTGAATTTATTTCTGTGGATATCATCAGTAGTATTGGTACTGGAGTGGGAGACACTTTTAGAAGAACGTTCATTATAGTAAAGGGCATCATTTCAAAGTTTCCTCTTAAAAACAAAGAAGGCTTCATGGTTATCTTTACAGCTGGCAGTTAACTCACTTCCTAAGTGGCCTTCCAGCTCTTGATGCTATGTCTGAGATAGTTACTTAGTTTTACATCCCTTTTATACTGAGAGCATGGGAATCTCTTACAGATAGCTTGAATATTCTTTTTGTTTAAAGTTTCTTTATTTAGGAATTCCACCACACTGGCTTATTTATGTACTTAAAATTATTCTTACAGCTGAACAAACAGAATCCTTGATATAGCTATCCAAAAGTTAACAGAATTTAGGGGAGTATTTCACAGTACCAGGTTCTGGGTTATTTGGAGAATTGCACCATTTATATTTGTTAAGAAGTTAAAGAAACTCCAGCTCTACTCAGTGGCATACCGCCTGTTCAGAGGTGATCTGTGCCTGACGTATAAAGCCATGTTCAACCCGGAATTAATGGACATGCTGCACCTCAGAAAATCCAAATCCCATCGAGCTACACGCTCGAGAGACTTGAACCTCAGCACTGAAATAAATAGGACATGCTGGAGGGACAGATTCATAACCCAGAGGCTCCCTTCACTCTGGAATAAAATCCCAGTCCAGGTTAGGCAGAGTCCCTCATTGACTCTCTTCAAGAGGAATCTTGATGAGTGGATAGGAGATCGTAGGTTTACCCCGGGTATCACTTCTGTGTCACTGTTAGACAGAGGCACAGTATACTAACCTCGAAAAAGGGCATAGCAAAATAAATTTAAAATGGGTGGCGAAAGCCAAACACATTCTGGCTAGGCTTATAAATGCCCTAGGGCAGATAGCCTAGTATGAACCTATGAACCTATAAATAAGAGGTTTGCTTTAAAGAAAGCACCAAATATTTTGTTTCAAATTACATATTAAGAGTTAAAGTTACTGTATAAAAAAACTTGATTAAGGCAATTGTTGTTAATAAAACTGAGCATTTTTAGCATAACTGCATATAGCTGTATAGGTACCTAGTCTGTAGTGGAGTAGTTAAAGTCATTGATATACAAAAAATAACAACCCTTTATGTCGTAATCCACAAGCAATAACAGTCTTATTGTGTGTACTACTGCAGAGCTAAACCTGCCTACCTTTTTACAATTATTGTATATTTGAGAATAGTTCATTATATATATTAAAAATAAAAAAGTTCACTGCCAACCAGCTGAATAAACGCTCCATTACTAAAGATAATGAAGCATAGTAAAATATATAAAGGAACGGAGCGAAACAGGTATTCTTCTCTGATTATAACACACAATAGATATTTATTGATGGATGATAAGCGCTTTCGCTTAAAAGCTTCTTCAGATCAGTATAACCTCCATATTAAAGCTCAACAGTTTATATACACATTTAAAAATATCCAAGCCAATCAGAAAAGTGAACCAATTAATACATTTAAAGGTACATTATGTTGTTTGCATACTAAATACATACTCAGATTCATTTACACAACAACATCTAAAACATGGATGACTTAGAATATAAAAAAATTTTATACTCTAAAAACTGCATACTATTAGTTCATCCGTATGCTCTAAGGATACATTTCGTATCATACGTAAATAAATGTGATAAAATCTCAAAAAATAATAATAAAACATAGTCCTAAAGACTAAATGTAGTACGGATCTGAAGACTCAAGTTCTACTCATAAACAAATAACTAATCTAAAAATATAAACTACATACATTTTATTTAATATTCCTACATTTTTTCAATAAGGGCTTGATAGATGCCCTTTCATTTAGACCCTGCTATCAATATAATAATCCATTTATTCTCCCTATACTCCATATGATTTCTAATGTCTCCCTCACGTATATTATGGGGGATAACTTCTAAAGCTCTAAATGTAAAGTGGTGTGTATCACCACAACACATAATATGTTTGGCTAAGGCATTATGCTCTAAATTTTTTCTAATGTGATAAATATGTTCACGTATTCGATCCTTGAACAACCTATTCATTTTGCCAACATAAAAGGAGCAACAGGTCTGGCAAATATACAATATACAAGATTAGATGTTCTACAATTGGCTACTGCTGATATTATAAACTCCTTCTGTAAATCAGGATGAAGGACATATCTAGAGGTATCTATATATGTGCAGAAATTGCAGTTCCCACATGGTCTAGTGCATCCATCATTTACATACTCTTTCTTATTATGTGGATAGCATAACAGTCTCTTCAACTTTTTCTTATTTCTATATAGGAACCATGGTTGTTCACCAACGATCCTTTTAATATCCTCAACTACTATCAGCTTAAAATGGGAGATTAGCAGGCAGTTAAAAGAGTTAAGACAAGTAGGTAAGCAGCCTGTGACTGGGTTAGTATGGATAGCTGCATGTAATAACCAGGACAGACAGATGGCTCACATGGACTTTTAATATCCATGAGCATACACTGTTTCTTTGTGTATGTTTGTATATCAATATATTTTTCTTTCTTCACATTTTGGGATCTGCTGTACCTTATATTTGCTTATGTTTATTAATCTGAAAGCAATCCAACTGCATCATTATTACTTATAAGTTATGTCTTGCAGCAACATATCTATCTTGTTTTGTGAAGCATGACCTTTTTTCTTTATAGTAAAGCATTAGAATACATTAACAGGAGAGGTATCATAAGAGTCGCTAGCAGTTTAAAGATGGCAGTGACTTCAGGTACATAAGATTATCTGTAACCTAATTTAGTATTAATGGGTATAAAACACCATGAGGAAAGCATAATGGTGCAATGAGAAGCATTTTCACCTTTCTGCAAGAAGTTATTTGATTCAGTTCTCAAATAATGTGCCCTTTGTGTGGAGTCTGCATGTTGTCCATGTTTGTGTGGGTTTCCTCTGGCTACTCCAGACTGGGAACTGAAAAGTTGTCCAAAGGGGATATGCGTGTGGTGTGAGTGAGAGAGAGATACAGTCCATATCAATCTGTCAACCTGCCAAGTAAGCTTTGTTGATGGTGCTGCTCATTCATGGGATCAATGCAATGGAAATAAGGCATCTTGAACAAAAAAGCTGAGAATTACATTTTTATCAGCACTCACTCATCTACAAATTCCAAGCAAGGCATGAAAGAAAAGAAAAAAAAAGTCTCTGTCTCACCCAAACCACATTCCAGCTTTCCTGTTATATACATGAAGATTTAGTCATACAAATAATTTAATGTGTCCTTGAGAGATGATAAAGGACTGAAATATCATCTCACTTCTCTGAAGTCAACATACATGCTTTGCCTGGTAAGTTCGCCATTCTCAAGAAGTACACTCAGCATATTAAATATGCTCTAAGTATGAGAAAAAGCTGCTAGCCCCACCTAACATAATACACCAATACAAAGGTACTTCGATGTAAGTGAAGTACAGACAGAAGCGGGTAAAAGAATCTAGAAGACTTTTCTATGTGCTGCATAGTAATTAAGCAGAAATATCTGCCATTTCCACGCAACTGATTTTTATTTCCTTAAAATATTGCTATTTTATGATTCAGCAATTTGTGCATTCAATCCTAATAAGCAGATGTTCACTAGACAAGTGTGACTAATGTGTAAAGTTTTTAATTCAGATCATTAACATTATTAAAGGTATTACTAATTATTAAAAATAATTCAGTCATTTCCATATTATATATAGTTTTAATTTTCTTATCCCAAAAAGACTTCAGATGAAACAAGCTACTTCCTCTCTTGGACTACATTGAGGAGATTTCTCTATAAAACGTTAAGCCTTCAAAGACTAAAAACCTCCTTTTCCAATAACATTTGACAAAGTCTCACAATTCTCGTATGTTTGAAGAAATTTTAAAGTTCTACGAGACTACAGTGTTTCTATATCCTCATGCAATATGTCAGAGATTAGTGTACTCTGCTGTGGTTACATGGTTTTCATCACATTGTAATTGTGATCATAGGTTCATAGAAGGATACTAGGCTATTGGCCCTAGGGCCTTTATAAGCCTAGCCATGTTATGCCCTTGCTGCCTTATTGATCAAGTTGTATGGTCAATATTAGCAGCGCAAGTCTACGATCAGTACTGACTGCCCTTATCCAAGGAGGATAAATTTGCAGTATCCCATCTAGTTAAGTTATGCTTAAATAGGGTCATTGAGGAGCGCTGTTTTACGTGAATTGAGAGCTTGTTCCAGAGAAGTCGCAATCTCTGGGAGACATATCTGCCTCTCCAGCAAGTCCTGTTAATGTCACAAGCTAGGTTAAGATCCCTAGAGTGACGGAATCTTGTCCCATTTGACTTACAGATGTGCAGAATTTCCATTAGTGAAGGGTCTGAGACAGCTCTGTAGGCCAGGTACAACTTGCCTCTCAGCAGCGTATAAGATACAGAGTACAGTGACAGGGCCTTCATTCTGTCCATGTAGGTCATGTGTTGAAGGCCCTGAATGTCCTTGGTGAGAAACCTCATAGGTCTCTCCAGCTACTGCAGATATCTGGTGAGGTACATACAGAAGGGAGCATTGTACTCTCTTAGTGGTCTGATGAGGGATGAGTTTAGGGGAGTTATAACATCCTTAGCTCTGGGTGCCATGCCCTTACTTACAAGGTGTGCAGTGTAGAAGGCCTTCCCTACCACTGTGGACATATGGTGAGTTAAACTTCCTATCAACCTGTGTTCTCAAATCTCTCTTCACAAGGTTTGAGCTAAGGGGGCACTGATAACATTGTAATTTGCAGGGACTTCCCCTTTCCCGAAAGGGATGCTAATGCATTTTTTGAGTTTAGTTTAAGTCCATGGCTTTGGCACCAATCATTTGTCTGTGTAAGCCATTTTTGCAGTATGTCAATATTGTTGTGGGAATCAATAATTGCGCCCAGTTTGCAATCATCAGCAAACTTGGTAAGTCATCTATTTTTGCCTGGACTTCTGAGAAATAGATTCCAAACAGTACGGGGCCCAGCACAGATCCTTGTGGTACATCACTGGTAACTGGTCTGCTGACAGAGGTGGAAGCCCCAACTTTGACTGTGTGTGTTCTGTCAGTGAGCCAGCAGGGTACCCATCTAGTGACATATGGGCTAATTCCTAAATGGTTGAGTTTCTCAATGGTACCTGAGTAGGGAATTGTGTCAAAAGTCTTGGCTAAGTCAAGATAGGCTGTATGTACTGTTTTGCATTCATCCAGGGCTTTGGTGACATTCTTGAAGTCCACCAGGTTTAATAAGCATGATCTACACTTAATGAAGCCAAACTGGGTCACGTCATGAGTTTGAAGGTGACCTATGTCTTTGTTGATAAGGTCCCTGATGATTCTCTCCATGACCTTGCAGATAAGACTGGTTAGGCTTATGGGTCTAGAATTCCCAGGGTCGGTTTATGGACCCCCTTTTTGCAAGGGAATTACTGTTGCTGTTTTCCACTCTGCTGAGATAAAGGCAGCACTTAGATTGTGGTTGAAGAGAGTGGCAAGTGGTTCTGCTAGGTCCTGTTGTAGACCATTTAGTAGGCAGTGTGGGATGTTATCCAGTCCCATAGAGGATGTGCTTTTGGCCACAGAGAGTATAGTTATGACCTGTTCTTTGGAGACACTTGGTATAGGACTGGTGACAGCTATGCTTTGGGGTATGTCTGGTGGAGATGGGGGGAGTGAAGTTTGCACCAAATCTGTCAGCTAATAAGTTAGGGATGTCCTCAGGGTCAGTATGAGTGGTACTGTCCACTACTAGTTCAGCACAAAGCTGGGCCTTCCCTTTTAGATTTATGACATAGCTAAAGAATACCTTCTGATTAATCCTTAGCTAGGGATGCTAGTTTAGCTTCATAATTGGCTTTAGAAGACTTTATAAAATATCTAATTTGCTTCCTCAAGCTGTGGAGGGTGCTCTTCCTCTGCTGAGTCAGTTCCCTCTTGATCTTGTTTCTTCCTCTTGTTGTATAACTTATTTATGCTTAAGGTCCACCAGAGTAGCTTGTTTTTTGTGAGGACCTTGTTTTGATCCATTCAAGTTCAGTTGCGTCTATAAATTTGCACAGGTGTTTATACAGGGCATTTGAGTACACCTCTGTAGGGCAGTCATTGTTGACAGTCATAGCAGGGAGTTTAAAACTATTTATGCCATTGCTTAGGAGGTTATAGTTTGCTTTGGAGAATGTTCATTCTTTTTGCTCTTGAAGGGAGTCAGGTATGATGATTTACTTTGAATAAGACTGATTTATGATCAGACCTTATCAGGGAGGGCAACGCACAAGGGAGAATGCAAAGAACCCCTGTGTTAGTCTTCACTAAATCTAGGACATTTGAGATCCTTGTGGGGATGCAGACCATGTGTTCCAAAGCATTTGTATTAAAGTCAAGTAACCTTAGGCAAGAGTGTCTGTGCTCATCTATGACTCTTAATCGATGGAAGGATAGTTGAAAATGACATCACCCATGATCAAGGTGTTTGGCAGTATAGTGGGTGACTTAAATAGGTCCAGTTAGGCAGAATGGTTCTCGTGATTCATGGTGGAGGACCTATAACTAACAATGATATGAAGGGGGTTTTACCTACAGTTAGTTGGAATTGGAGTAGCTCTAGGGAGTAGATACAGTTTACTAGATAGTGATTGCAAGCAGTTTTTGTATATCATTAGATACAGACTATGCCATCAAAGCAAAAGCTTTTCTGACATTATCTGGC